>NW_004949103.1:15458802-15469503 GCF_000317375.1 Microtus ochrogaster
CATTCAACAAATCATCTATAGCACCAGCTTTTAAAAACGATTTAAATAATTAAATAGATTAAAATAATGAAGACATATTTAGTGAACAGCAAATTAACCTTTATATAAGGTTAAAGTATCTTTATAAAAATGCATGTATAATGACATTTTTAATAATAATATGTTGTGGGTATAAATATGGGTGTACACATGAACATGTATGTTGAAAGGATTGTAAATATATTAATAGTAGCTGTCTCTTTATTGAAAAAAAAAGAATCAAGAGATGCCTCAGTATTTCATGCCATTCAGTGATTTCTAAGACAATTTGAAATCTACGGTAGCAAGCAATGATGCTAACTCTCAAACTTGTCTTTTTTGTGTTCTGTATGAATGACTTCCAGGGTACTATAAGTAGCCTTCTGTGATGGGTAAACTCCCATTTTAGATGGGAAGGATATTTTTCACATTGTTCTTACAAACAATGCAGGACTGCTATGTCATTTTTTTTAGCAGTATTTTTAGTTGTGCTTTAACTTGAGTATTTCAAATAAGGATTTAATTTAGGTTTAATGAGGGAGTTATTATATGTTAATTAAATATCAACTGATTATTATGAATATCTATTGGGGCATAAAAACCTTTTTATTAAGATGAATATCTCTTAGCTAGTTGAGACTCAGTAAATAGGCTACTCATAATTAGTCTTAAGCTAACATTCAATGAAAAGAATGCATGTAACTGCACTACCTCAAATATAACGTGGTTGTTAACTATTAAGTATCAATAGATTATTGAGGATATGGTTATTGGGTTTGGACTCATACATCTTAATAAACTTATAGCTGTACCTAAATAAGCCTCCGTATGCCAGCTAGTATTTAATTATCACAAGTATTTATAGAATGGTATTTTCATTGCCTATTTATAATCAAGTAAATAATATAATAAGTCTCTTATTAAATCTAATTTAAATCCTTGCCAGAGGCATTTGAAGAGGAGCAAAAGTACAGTAGCTAAGTGGTATTTAATGTTTAATTCATTACGTAATTTTTAAACTTTACTAAAATGTTAAAAATTATTACACATATACATTTATATATTTAGGATTAAGACTATTTAGGAATATCGGACATAGTGATTCATTAATTTTTATTTTTCTCATTACAGTGAAGCACATAAATGAGATGTGAGCAAAATATGTTATAATGATTGCCTATTTTTATTGTTGATGTGGAGATTTGAGCAATATAAGTGGCAAACAGTGTCCACAGAGCTTCTGGATGAAGTACGTGAGATACCAAGTCTCATTTACAGGCAAAGATGCCTGAGTTCAATGTATTGTATTCTCATAAAAATAAGCCCGATCATTACTTCACAGTTGGTAGTTTGAGCAGTTAAAGGTGGAACATCATTGAACATCCATTGGGTATATTCCCAAGAGTGGTGTAGCTGTGTGTTGAGTTAGATTGATTCCCAATTTTCTGAGAAATCATCATATTGATTTCCAAAATGGTTGTGCAAGTTTTCACTTGCACCAGCAGTGGAGGAATGTTCACCTTGGTCTAATCCTGTACAGAATAAGTGCTTTTGTGGTTTTTGATCTTTTACAATCTGACAGGTGTAAGATGAAGTCTCAGAGTTATTTTGATTTTCATTTTCCTGATGGTTAAGAATGTTGAAAATTTCTTTAAGGGTTTTTTTTAACTATTTGGGATTTTTCTGTTGAGAATTCTCTGTTAAGATTTGCACCCCATTCTTTAATTGGATTATTTGGGTTTTTTTTTTAATCCCAGTTTCTTGGGTTCTTGATATTTGCTCAACGATGTTCATAACAGCTTTATTCATAAGAACCAGAACCTGGATGTTCTTCAGATGTTCTTCAATTAACGGATGGATAAAGAAAATGTGGTGCATTTCCATACTGGATCATTACTCAGCTATTAGCAAAATGACATCATGAAAATTGAAAGCAAATATATGGAACTAAAAAAATATGCCATACTAAAATTGGTGCCTATCTCAACTCTCATCAGAGATGTTTCATCCAGTAACTGGGAGAAACAGATGTTGAGACCCTCAGTCAAACATCAATCCGAGTTTAGGGAATCCTTCGGAAGAGAGGGAGGAATAATTGTATAAGCCTGAGGAGGGGTCAAGGACATCACAGAAAAACCCACAGAACTAATTACCCTGGGTTCATAGGAGCTCACAGATTCTGAAACAACACCAGGAAACCTGCATGGAACTGTGTTCGGCCTTCTATATATACGTGACAGATGTGTAGCTTGGTCTACTTTTTGGACTCCTAACAGTGAGAACATAGACTGTTCTTAATGTTTCGGCTGACGTTTGGGAACCTGTTCCTCATATTGGGTTGTTTTACCCAGCCTTCAAATAAGAGGAGGCACTTAATTCTATTGCAACTTGATTTGTCACGTTTTGTTGGTATCTATGGGAGACCTGCTTTTTTTTGAACAGAAATGGAGGAGGATTGGATTGTGGGGGAGGAGGGGAAGTGATTTTAGGAGGAGAGAAGGTAGGTGAAACTGTGACTTTGATATAAATTAAATAAATAAATTTAGTTAATAAAAAACAAGCAAAAAGATGGAGCATCATTTCTTCTCAAGAATAAGAAAATAAATATTCATTTTGTTTCAATATTGAAATATAAAAATAGTTTCTTTCACTGGGCTGTGATAGTGGTGCATGCCTTTAATCTCAGCAATCAGAAGGCAGAGGCAGGTGGAGATCTGTGAATTCAGGGCAGCTTGATCTACAGAGTGAATTCCAGACCAGACTCCAAAGCCACAGAGAAACTATGTCTTGAAAAACAAGAGACAATAAAACCAGAAAACAAACAAACAAAAGATTGTTTTGTTCTCACACTAAGCAAATGAGAATCCAAAGAGATGATCTAAATAAAGATTCATCTCTTTAGAAGAGTCAGCTCTACTCACTCCTCATCCTTGTTCCAGGTTAATGACATATTTAGGAAAATAGTTCATTCCATTTTATTGTTGGAAAAAGTTGAATCTCTTCAGATACGTATTCCAGCTGCAAGTCTAGTGAGCATTCCTGTGAGAAACTTTGCATGTGACTTTGCTCTGTATATAGGTGCTTATATTGTCAAAGAAACCAAGGGAGGATACTACTGAAAGTACGTCCGAAAGACAGAAATGAATCCCACACTTTATGAATTGTTAGTTAGCATCCCATGTACCCAGGCTCTGACATCTTAGATTGTTTCTTAGTGAAGAATACATGGATGCTGAGGGATGGTCTTGTTTTAATACTGGTTTTCACCCAAGAAGTGATAGATAGATTAATTGTCCACTAAGCAGTATTCTAGTTGTCTAGGCCAGGATTCTGTTATATTCTATATTCTATTCTCCATTAACAAAATATGAGGATGTATCATGTTTCTCTTAGTATTGCCTTTGCCCATGGACAGTATTGTCATTGACGAATCATTGATTTTCTCAATATTCTACCTAAATAATTTGGCATGAAATGGAAAAGCCACACAGATAGGATAATAGATGAGGAAAAGCCATGGGCTGAAAATCTCCCCTCCTATTTTTCCATCTAACTATTGACACCATTCACCAGTTATTCATGTATGAGGCAAGCTTCTAGACATCATTTCTAGCTCTAGGCTTCGAAACTTGTTGAATTCAAGGGTTGATCACATTTATTTCTAGAATTTGAATTTTAAAATGCATTGTATTTAATGTTATTCTAAAAATGTTAGCCTGACAATATATTGTTATTCTGATAGAAACATAAAACAATCTTTATGGATGTCTTGAAGGGAAAAAACCAGATAATAATACTTAAATCTGCACAGTGACAATCTCAGAGGGATTTAATTAGTTTTTACTTCATGAATACTAGAGAAAAATTATTAAGAATAAAAAGGATCAGTATTTTGAAGGAAATAGAAATGCATAGGGACATTATTCTTCTTTATTGATTCCATGTTTCTCTATAAGATATACTGATTTTGTAATTAAAACTTCAGCTCCTGAAGAAAGGGGGCTTTTGAATCTTGATCCAGCATTTTAATTATTACATTTTATACATCATTTTTAATATTATCTCTGCTGATGCTTTTATGAATGAGAATGTTAGGTGGCAGTGACCAAAGGTGCTTTCCTACGGATGCAAATCAGCAGATAAAATTTCTCAATAGTGCATAAATTTCCTTTGCAGAAAGACAAGATGAGCCATGATGTCCATACTTCTCAAAACTGGAAGTGTAACTCTCAAACTATGAAAAAAACTATGTATATTTGTTCTAGTTTTTCATTATTGTGATAAATAGCTAAGGCAAGCAAATTATAAGGAAAACTGATTGTGGCTCACAATTTTATGTTTGATATCTGTAGGCTGGGAGCATTCAGATAAGACAGCAGCTTATCTCATAGTAGTCAAGAAACATAGAAAGATAGTGGCCAAGATGCATAAAAAGATAGTGGCCAAGATGCATAAAAAGATAGTGGCCAAGATGCATAAAAAGATAGTGGCCAAGATGGGTAGAAAGAGATAGAAAGGCCCAAGCCCTATACTCACTTTAAGGCCACGTATACAGTGACTAAACTTCCTTATACTAGATCCTACCTCTTAGATATTCCACTACCTCCAAATAGTGCTCCAATCTGATGACTTTGCACACACCAGCCCTGGGGGACTTAATCTATAGCATGATAAATTTAGAGGAAAACAGTGGAGGTAGTGGAGGTATTACTAAGACACAAGAAGCAAGCTGGAATCTAAGTTCCTAGCACAAAGCTCAGGTTTCCTGGTTTTCTTTCTTTTGTTAGCTCTATAGAACAACTCCTTCAAGGATATTTCTGTATCACCATACTTTGAATTATGATCTCATTTGGTCATACACAAAAATTGCCATTAATTTTCATATCTTATTTGGAAGTCAGTTAGGTAACTACACACTCATTAATTATACCTTTCTTTGTAGCATTCATTAGGCATGGCTCTTCTAAATTATAAAGTGTAGGTAGAGTTGATTTTGCCATTTATATATTACTTGATAGCATATTTTCTCTAAGTTGTGATGAGTCTTGCCAGAGTCATTGATCAAATGAACCTAGGCTGTAATATCCCTTTCAAAATATATTACACGGTAATATGTTTCTGAAACTACTACTGTCTCACAAAAATTATTTATGTAAACTTTGAAACAAATGAATTGTTTGAATTAGGCCTTTTGCAGCTCTCATGGTTAAAAGTACATAAATATTTGCATATATGTTTTGCTGTTGGATTATTTATTTTCATGGGCTTTTATGACTTATGCTCAAATAATCTTGGAAATAAAACATGAAAATTGGTGTTAAATGGCCCTCTCATTCAGCTTCCAAATAGAAGAGGACATTGCATTTCCTTAGAGGTCAGTTCACCTCTCCATACTCACTTCAGGTGCAAAGCTACATCTCAACTACTCTTTTTGCCTATATTCCAAATACGTGATATTAAATGACTTGATCAAACAGCTTGTCTGGCAAAGAGAAGATAAACCTCCCTCTAAGTGGTGATGACAAACCTACTTTGAAAACACGTTTAGAAATCAAGTCACAAGATCAAGGTTATTCCAATAGAGCTTAAGCATAGAAAAAGAGATAAAGAGAGGCTTGAGAAAGAAAGACAAGCAAGCTCCTGAAGTGATTGAGAAAAAATTAAAATGCCCAGGGTAAAGTGTTGTCTTGTGCTCTTGGCCCTTTTTGTTGTTACAGAACCATTTCCTTAAAACTATTGCATAAATATTTCCTTATTTTTCTTAATAAACATGTTCTTTCTAGGGTGTGAGCACATATGTGTGTGCACACATGTGTGTTGGTTTTGTTGTTAATTTCTTTTACCAATAGCGTTTGTGTTTTTCCTGAGACTATCAATTATTCTACACTTACATTTCTAGAGTGAGAACACACTCAGACTAACCCTTGTTAACCTATTCAGAGCTTTTCTGTTCTAAGATTTAGTATTTGCCACTGCCCATGTGGACTCCAGACTTACTCCTCTGGTTTCTCTATTCTAGCCTTTTTACTTTACATCCACAAATCATCCACGTGCAGTGTTGAAAAGGGACTCATAAGTTCTTGATACATTAGCTCCCACAGTCTACTACCATCAGATATGAGTTTTGAGGGAATACCAAACAAGCTAACCTTATTTTATGAAACAAGGTAAATGCAGGTTTAATCATGGTTTAATACCTCCATTTAACTGTCACCTTCACCACTATTTTAAAGTTACTTCAGTGGCCATTGGAGTTTAGAGAGAACAAGTGAGTGTCTTTTGCTTCCATCAACATCTAAAAATTCTTTTAATGTATATTTGTTTCCTCTCCAAACACAATTCAGACTCGTCACAGACTTAACTCCTTGCTGTTTTTTTTTTCTTTTCTAGTACACTTAGAATTGATCTGAGTTCTGTATACTGAGCTAGGCAGAACATCAGCATTTACATCTTCCAAATGTAGGTATCTTAGAAGTCAGCTCTTGTCTAGGTAGATCCAGGGCTAGGTAACCCATACAAGGAAACCATCCCTTTCCCATTCTGCATACTACTTCCTAGAAAATGTCCTAAGTCAAATCCTCATTTTCTCTATACACAGATAGTAGACTTTACCCTATCATTATCTGTCAAGGAAACTATGTCTACATTATTGCTTCTGCCATTAATATTAACTTATTTATTGTTTTGAAGTTCAGGGCCATGAGACTTATGTTTTCTCTCACCGAATATAGCCATGGTTCTTGGTTCCTCTAGACACTTTGTGACTATATAACTCAGACTGGCCTAAACTTGCTTTGTAACTCTGACTGTCATTGAACTTGGATTCTCCTGCTTCAGTCTCTCCATCTTAAGTATTGGGTGGACTTACAGGAATATCCCATCATGCCCGAGAAGTTTTTAAACTTTTGCCAGCTCAATAATTGTTTATTTTGAAGTATCAGGACAAGGTTTGTTTTTTATTCCCACCATCCCTTTTGTGTATAAAACAAACATAAGTAACATTTTTATTACCTAGACTTTAATTTTATTAAATGATAAAAATTATATATGGACCAATGACTCTGCTGCTTTTTATTCCTTCTATACTAGTTTTCTTCTTTCCATCTTGGCCACAGCTTATGTTTGCAAAAGGCTAACAGATTCTCAATAAACATCTGTATAGGTTGCCTGTGTTCTGAATAACATTTGCAACAAGCATTGTGTGACTGGGTGTACTGAGATGATTCAGTTTCGCCTTTGTTCTCTTGGTTAAGTTTAGACTATCTTACTCTTTACTGCTCAATTCATAGATGTCTAAGTCTTCATTATATCCCAGTAGAATTACTGTGTTCTTATCCCCCAAAGTTGGATCTTTGTGGTCACAAAAATATTTGTATTTGACCTCTGTCCTTTATCCACATAATCAAAAATCTCTGTGACCAGGTGTCTTTGAAATTGTGCCTTATGTTTCCCATGTAGATCTTGTAGTCATAACTCAACAAACTTGGCCCTTGTTCAAACTTCAGTCCACACTGCCAAAGCAGAAGGAATCCTTCCAGGTAAAATGACATGAAGGTTGGCTTCTTCAAGGCATGGAAGCTGCAGAATGTATGGAAGCTGCAAACTTTTGGTTCCATCATACATCCCATGAGTTCAAGTTTTATAAGAATAGAGCCTAGGAATTCAGCCTCTTAAAGTGCCCATTGGTTCTTGAGCTGTATTAGTGAACCATTGATCATTATTTCAGTGTTCTGCCTAATGGACCATGCCTATGGATTCCGATCAAGGAAAATATAATGTTTCCATGAAATAAAATAAAAAAACTAGTTCAAATAGTGTCAAAGAGCTGCATTTTTTCTTGAGTAAGTGAGATAAGAAAATTATCAGATATATTTCAAATATTTTAATCAAGGTATCTGAGAAAATGAGCCCAAACTGTTAGAGGATAAAGGCACTTTCCATGTTTATAAGATAAAAAATCAGAATTTCTAGTAACTTCTTTCCTTCACCTCATTTGTTCATTTATCACCAAACAATTATTGATTGAGTGCCTACTACTGACCAGGCACTGTGGTGAGCTTGAAGAATACAGGAAGGAACTCTATCAGACCAAATACCTTATACAATTGACTTTTCAGTGGGCAAGAAGCTAAGCCATGAATGAACACAAAGTGATGAGTTCGTCTTGAAGGAGGCAGAAGAAAACCAGAGAGGGGTAGCTAGACTGATGTTGTTGCACTAAGAGAGATAGAGGAGAGTCTTTTCTTGAATATTGACATTGAGCAGAGACCTGAACAAAGCACAGGAAAGAGCTAAAAGGCACTATGGCAAAGGCAGGTCACATGACTCTGGTCCCACTCGTGTTAACATTCCTATCATTCACATTGGAGAAGCTATTTCTCCTTTGTGAGGCTCCAAGTTTTCATCTGGGAAACAGGAACTGTGATCATGATTGGCTTCTTTAAGGGAGTGCTCTTTTGTGTACACAGTTAAATAATACAGGGGGATGCTTTTGTAAGTAGAAGCGTCTTGCAAAGGAAAACCTCTCAAGCATTAACACACTAATGTAGCACTTTGTTACCAAGAGCCACAATAAAAAAAGCACAGCTGTAGAAATTCCAGTTCTGGAAGAATCTCATGAATTAACCCATTTGTCAAGTCACACAGTTTCACATCTGAAAGATGAAGTGACTTGGGCAAGGTCACTTAGTTTGTTGGGATTGGAAGAGGTCAGACAACTCTTGATTCTGCTTTCTGAGGCAGTCTTTTTTCTGCCAGGTAATGTTTGAGTGCCATTGTATTCAGCCATTCAGTCACTTTAGCCCTAAAAATCCCTCTTATACATATCAACCATTAAACTCTGGCCAAGAATACACACTCTGGTGTCCGCAGCACTGCCCAGACTCAGAGGAGGAGATGAAGAGCCTCTGGTGCTATGGTTAAGATCATAAATATCTCTCCTGCCAAATTAGCTTCAGGCCGGCAATCCTTGACTCCAAAAAATGGCTTCTGCGTTTCGGCCTTCCATCATTGCTAAGTGACATATATCATCATCCGATATGGATTGGCTGACATAGAAAAGCCCCTGTGTGCACAAATATTGAGACATTTTATTGAGAAATGGAGCTTGAGAAATTGCCCAATGTCGTCCTTCCTCCAGTCCCTCCCCGAGGAATGGATATGCATGGCCAGATCTGACATTGCTGTAGTTTGGGAAAACCCCACTGGCCTGCAGCTAGAACTGACAGCCTGAATTCCAGGGGCTTGAAGCTGCCATTGGAATCCCTGCAGAGCAAAGTCCTAGAGGGCAGTTATAACATTGGTTTATCCTGCATAGAGCTTTGTTGAACAAATCATACAGAAAGGATAACATAATAATGCAATTCTCTTTGTGCAAGAACTGGTCAATTTGGAAAGCTGTCTTAACTCGCTCTAGCCACTGTGGGACCTTTGAGTAAATTATTGCCTCACTGGGAGAAGATGGCTCATTAGGCTGCCACACATAGAGCAACGACGGCTTTATATTACCATTCCCAGGAATGTTTGATAGATATTAATGGAGTCTATTAAACACTGGAGGCAGAAAGGATGTCTGTTAGAAAGTCAGCCCTCTGTTTTATTATTACTGGTTAGCATTTCAGTCACTCAACTTATAGGGGAACAAATATTTCCCTTGGGATGGGCCACTTGTTTTGAATAAATTTACTTACTGAAATCTCTGTAATGAGTTTTTTTTTCTGTCCTACCAGACATCTCCCAAACAATGACACAGAGACTTAAGACTTATTATGATAACTTGGCCTATAGCTTAAGCTTGTCTCTAACAAACACTTATAACTTAAGTTATCCCATTTATGTCAATCTGTATTCTATCACATGGCATTTCCTCCCTTCCATTTCGCACTTCCTATTTCCTCTCTGTGTCTTCTGGCATCTCTCACACATTGACATTCTTCTTCCTCCTCTTCCTTTCTCTGCCTGGAAATTCCACCTTCACTTCCTTCATAGCTATTGGCCGTTCAGTCTTTTATTACAACAAACAGCAATACATCTTCAAAGAGTGTGCAAACATCCCACATTTCCCTCTTTAGTCTACACAGAAATGAAAGGTTTTAACTCTAACATCGTAAAACTATATACATAAGAACAATTATTAGGTAAGAATTACAATGTCCAGTCATTTGTATTTGGCAAATTCAGGGAAAGTATTGTATTATCTAACCTATCTTAGTGAGTTCAAAATTTTATACCTAATCTTTCTATCATAACTTGTATTATCATCCTAAAAATATCTTTTTACCTTAAAATATGTTTTCAGATAAAGAACTTAGGCTTTTATGTTTTCACCCTTATAAACTTTATATCTCTTATGTAATTTTCTTTTTTTAATTTGGCAGCAAGCAAAATTATAAACCTATAACTATATAGTCTCCAACCCCATCAAAGACCTGATTAAACATGAAGTACAGAGAAAAAAGAATTTCAAACCATGCAAACAACAGAGGTAGCTGGTAGTTTCCTCTGTAACATATGAGCATCCATTTTTGTCCTACAGGCATAGATTATATGACAGACTTCTTTAAACCAGGAATTTAGAAGGAATGTTTTTCCATCTTGAACCTCCTGTTTCTTCTCTGTGTTTCCTGACATCTCTCATGCACTTAGATTCTTCCTCCTCCTCCTCCTCCTCCTCCTCCTCCTCCT
>NW_004949103.1:15469603-15475244 GCF_000317375.1 Microtus ochrogaster
CTCCTCTTCCTCCTCCTCTTCTTCCTCCTCCTCCTCCTCTTCTTCCTCCTCCTCCTCCTCCTCCTCTTCCTCCTTTTATTCCTCCTCCTCTTACTCTTCATCCTTCTCCTCCCCCTTCTCTTCCTTTCTTTCTCCAAATAGCCTGCCTATACCTCCTGCCTAGCTATCACCTATTAATCTTATTACTACAATCACTGTAATACTATTTTAACTACAGTGTGCAGAGAAGAAATCTGTCTACCAGAAGGCTGCTTGAAGGTCACACAACTTGAAAGCCGAAGAAGGAGGTTAGAGTCATTTAAACCTAGCTCTTAAAATGACAGACTTATGAGGACCCTAACAAGGGCCATGCTAAGGATGCCTTCCTCAGACAGATAATCCCTCTAGAATGTAACTTGGTTCAATTCCTCTTTCCCAAGAAAATATAACCATGTTATTTGGAGTGAGGTTTTTTTTTTGATGTTTTGTTGTAAAGCTTTGACCTCTCAAAAACTTTTATGATCACAATTAAATATTCTATGTTTATATTTTTCTACTATAACCACAAACATTGTGTGTACATCCTAAAGACAATAATGGTTGTTTCCTGTTATACCTTTAAAATAATCCAGTCCTAGAGATATGGTAAAAATTAATACATTTAGATAGATAATATTATTCACTTTCAACTCTATACAGAGTTCAGTAAATACTTCCTTCTTGAAGTAGGATGTTGAAGTGTAATGGCAGGCTCATGAATAGAGGGTAATTCTTACTAATTATTTTCCTCTGTCTTCTCTTACTCTGTGTCTGATGACTTCTAAGACAACAGTCTTTATGCTAACATTTTCTGTTTTAGTTCATGGACCTTGTTATTTATTAGATATTTGAAATATAAAAGTTAAATAGATAATTTAATCTACCTTTTAGTGAATTTATGTTTCAATATGTTTTATAAACAGAAGACTTGTGAAAATGGTACAAAGAAATAGTGCATGCTCTATTCCCAACTTTCCCTATGACTGATAATTAAAAATGGGGAAAATAAACAATCTTTCATACAGCATGATTCTGAATAATTTATCCTGATTTTTGTACTCCCAGGGAGATGTACATATTATGAACATCTCATATTAGTGTAGCACATTTGTTTTAGTTGATGAGCCAAAATATTTTTAGTTCATTGTTAGTATTAACTAAAAATTCAGTTTCCTTAAGATTGTATTTAATATTCCTTTTCTGTTCTAAGCACGTATAATACCACATTAATTCAATTGTCATGTCTTAAATATACTTTGCTCTTGGTGACTTCTCATTTTAAATGACTATTTTTATGTTTTATAGAATATCCCTGAGTTGAAATTTGTCTACTTTTTTTTTTCAAGGAGAGAGGTTACAGAGGAAAAATTTCATTTCCATTTCACCTCATTGAGATAGTTAGTTTCCCATCACTGTGATTAAATACTTGAATAAAATCAACTTAAACAGAAATATTTATTTTGACTCACCTTTTTCATGGCCTTCAATCCATGGTTAGTAGGGTCCATTGATTCTGCACTTTTGGTGAGGGGCAATACCGTACAAGTGTGTAAAGCTGTTCATCCCATAGCCACCAGAAGTCAGGCAGAGAAAGGGAAAGAGCCAGGGAATAGATTTTTCCTTCATAGGCATATAAATCATCTACAGCTGAATTATTCCAGGATTTCTAAAATTTCTACCCTCTCCCAGCTATAATGCCAACTGAAGAGCAAGCCCCCACCACAGGGGCTCTTGGGGGAGGTTCATATTCAAAGTACTGTATATAGGTGCATACTAACATGTGACTTATCACTGTTGCAGCTGGCCTTCTTTGTTGTTGCTGCTAAAAGAGATTTTCTATTCACTTCACTTGAGAAGTTTCCTCAGTTCCCATAATGTGCGATAAACTCATTACACTTAGCTCCGACTTAAGGAGTGGGAGTCCATGATCTTCCTCTCTGGGAGGACAAAACTCAGGATAAATTACTTAGAATTGTGAGGTATGAAATATTTGTTTCTTTCCCTATTTTTAATTGTCAGTATGAATTTATGGATGTTTATTTTGTACATTGAGCTACAAAGCAGAGCTATTTCACTCTGCAATTCAAGTTGTTCCCTCTTTAGTCTCTTTTTTTTGGTTCATCCTCTTCTTTTGGGCATACCCCTCGACACTGAATGGTGTTTGATTTCATTTGCTTGTCTAGAATACCCCCTTTCCTAGGAAATACCATGTTTCTGTGCCAGTCATAGATTCAGCATATCTCCAAGGAGCTTTTTTTCTCTTTACCATATAGGTCTTAGAAAGATGAATGGATGTAAACTAGTTAGTAGGGAGGAAGAAACAAGCTGTTTTCTAAACAAAGTTCCTAAGATATGAAAGAAAACCAATGCTTTGTGATTAATACCAGGCCCATTTCATTGGGTAGCATAAAAAAAGAAGTCTATCTCCATATACATCTCTATCCTAATCCTGAGTCAAGAAGAGAACTTCACTTTGTTTCTGATAATCTGAAGTGTGATAATTCCCTTTTGTAATAAAGATTGGGAACTTTAGGTGTGGAGCATCTGGCAGATGGACAAACAAGAAATCTGTTTATACTTCATCAACACCATTCTTGTTTGAGTTGTTTACATTTAAAGTATTTTATGCATTTAAGTTGCACATTTGGCAAGTTTTTGCTGCTGTTGTTCAAAACAGCAGTAGACCTTCCTATAACAAATATTAAGTAATACATAGGAAACAGGCCACACAATATCATATTCTGTTTTTTACAGCAATGACAGGATACCTGAGACTGGGGAATTTATAATAGACACACATTTAGATTTTGAACACTAGGTGGAATTAAGTCAGTTGGAGAAAGGATACTGGGCTAACGTACTGAATTTGTTTTCTGGTCTACACCTGGAGAATGGGGTTACATCTAGCTGGGTAGAAAGGTTGAATGTGGCATGTGAGGGGCTAAATGGTGGGGAGCAGGCAGGGTAGATAGTTCTTGTCAGAAACCTAGAGGTTGCTTGCTGCAGAGGCAGGGATTACTCGAGTAGGCTGAGCATTAGATGTGGGACTTGAGCTAGATACAGTGGGTTGGGAAGGATGTGTGGAGAGGAAGGGTCAAACAAACTCACCAGACTAGAACCTACTAAAGGATGTGTAGGCTAGACAAAGTGGTCAGCATTTAAAAAGGACCTTCTGCAGCATCATATAGTGAGACAGGATATCACATGGGCAAGAGAAAAGGGAACATACTTGAATTGACAGCTCTTGGTTTTCATAATTTAGATTAATCTCTTCAAGATGGTGGAAGTCTTGTTGTTTATGTGCCTGTTACTAGGCCCAACTACCAACACTCTTCTAATTAGGGCTATGCTTTCAATGTATGCTTTTGAGTGAATATATTTAAATAATAGAGTAAAAAGGAAGATCCTGACAGTGATTGACATAATCTGCATGAAGCAGTGGATAAATGATTACATTTGGAGTAGAAAAGTTGGTGTGGGAGGTCCTTCTGTCTGTGTGTTGCTCTTCTTGGTTAATAAAGAAAGAAACTGCCTTGGCTTGTTGATAGGACAGAACTTAGGTAGGCAGGGAAGACAGAACTGAATGCTGGGAGAAAAAAAGGTAGAGTCTGTGAGAGATGCTATGGAGCCACAAGAGTCAGACATGCTGAATCTTTGCAGGTAAGCCACTGCCACGTGGTGATATACACATTAATAGAAATTGGTTAAATTAATATAAGAGTTAGCCAATAAGAAGTTAGAGCTAATGGGCCAAGTAGTGTTTTAGTTAAATATAGTTTCGTGTGGTTATTTTAGTTCTGGGTTGCTGGAACGAACAAGCGGCCTCCTCCTACAATCTCAAAAATTTCTCACAACACTAGACTTTGATTTTCCATGTCAGGCAATGTCTATTAGCTCATATTCATATCTCTATCTAATACTCTGGAGGTGCAGTTCTCAACCTTTGGGTTATGACCCATATGAAGGTCACATTCCATATATTTTATGTATCAGATATTTACTTTATAACTCATGATCATATCAAAATTACAGTTATAGAGTAACAATGAGATAATTTTATGGTTGGGGGCTACCGCAACATGATGAACTGTATTAAAGGATCCCAGAGTAAAAATACTTTGAAATCTCAGCACTAGAAGAAAAGAGAGTCCATTGAAAACATCAAAGACTTCACAGTCCATTCTTTTGAAACCATTCTCAGCCCTAGAACAGACCTAAAAGCCAGGTCTCAGTGGACAGTAAAGCAAAAGAAGGTGGGTAGATGCCTCAAGGAAGTCATGACAGCAGTCAATGAACAGCACAGCAAAGGGAATATTGGCTCTAATCGCATCAGAATGTTCATGAAAAACAAGAATATAAAGCAAATGATTGTGACAAGCATATTGTCTAATTAAGATGAATGGGACATACTCTGTATGCATTTTTAATCTGTTAAATAAACAGCATATTAATAAGGCTTAATTATATCACTGAATACTTAAAGTAAATTTCTAAAATAAAGTTTATTTTGGGTTAGCATATGCTTTTTTGTGTGTTTTTATAGCACTTTTGTAAGAACCATACACAAATAACATCTTGAAATAAATCTCTTTGACGTGATTACCATCTTGATAAAATATTTTCCTTTTATTATCTCTCATGATTTAAGATTTATAGAATAATTCCATGATTGTGGGATATGTGTGTGTGTGTGTGTGTGTGTGTGTGTGTGTATCCTTTCATTATTATGTTTGACTATTGAAGAAGTGATCCAATGATCTTGAACAGTGTTCTCCCATTCTATCCCACATTTAGGAGGCTGACTTTCTACATGACTGTATGTCAGTATAGCTCTTTAATCTACCCTGGTCACAGACCACCCAGCCCTTTATACAAATGGAGATATAACAGAGACTCTTTAGCCCTCCAACTCTCAAGAATTGAAGCCCTATTCCTCTTTTTTATGGAACTGTATTTTGTACTTTGTATATGGGCTGCTTTGGGACTTCCACAACAAACACAAAAAGATGTTTTCTACTTTCATTATTTGAATCACAGAGTACCAATGAGAAAACTACTGGAGATTCTAGGAAAACCACTCATTAGACTCTGAGAACACATGCAGAAAAGGAGAGGACATTTAAGCTTTGGGACATTCTACAAAATATCTTGATTAAAAAAAAGTGAAGTCAACTTCATATGCTGTACTAATCTTATGGTAGTACCTGAGATTCAAGTGCAAAATAAATGGATAATGGTGTGTTAAGCAGTTATCTGCACTGTATAAACTGTGTATTAGAGTTTTTCAATGATTTTTGTCCTACCCTCTGAGAGATTCATTGATCCCAGTATTTTTGAGGTCACCATTTGCAAACTGATTTGTAGGCCATGGTCTTCATTCCTTTAAAGTGACTATATTTGTCTCACATGCTCTCAAACATAGCCACATGATTCATTTCATCCAATAACATATACACAGAGAAAAGGCATGCATGCAGAGCTATTCAGCAAGGGGGAAATTTCCTGGTCAGTAATAATTTAATTTCTCCATGTGAGTTGTCTTCAGCATTAAAGTTCGCCCTTTTTTTCTTCTTTCTTTCTTTCTTTCTTTCTTTCTTTCTTTCTTTCTTTCTTTCTTTCTTTC
>NW_004949103.1:15475344-15475865 GCF_000317375.1 Microtus ochrogaster
TCTTTCCTCCCTCCCTCCCTCCCTCCCTCCCTCCCTCCCTTCCTTCCTCTCTCTCTCTCTTTTCTTTCTTCCTTCCTTGCTTTTTTCTTCTTTCCTGATTTCTTTCCTTCCTTCCTTTCTTTCATTTGTAGCACTGGATTTCTTGGAACTCCCTCTGTAGAACAAGCTCACCTCAAATTCAGAGATCCACCCACCTCTGTCTCTCGAGTGTGGGATTAAATGCATGCACCACAACCAAGTGTCAGCGTTAAAATCTTAGCGTCATGTTCTAGTAGGACACCAAAAGCAATGGCAAACAGATTGGCATTGTTTGCTTATTTATTTTGTTGTTGTTGTTGTTTGGCAACCTCTTGCTCCTGGGAGGAGCAGTATCCCCTCTGTGGTTTAACATAAACTAAACTTTATAAAACTTATACAAAGCCAGTGCGTGCAGTAGGATCAGAGACCCATTGCCATTGTTCTTGAGTTCTCAGTAGTCCTCATTGTCCACTATGTTCAGAGAGTCCAGTTTTATCCCAGGC
>NW_004949103.1:15476151-15526323 GCF_000317375.1 Microtus ochrogaster
GGGGAAGAGACAGAAATCTTTAATAAATAAATAAATTTAAAAAAATTAAAAAAAAAACTTATACAATATTAGGATTCCATATGATGACTTCAGATACCCCCAGTGTCAGTCATCCTTTTCTCACC
The DNA here is from genome assembly GCF_000317375.1 of Microtus ochrogaster. Lineage (NCBI taxonomy): Eukaryota > Metazoa > Chordata > Mammalia > Rodentia > Cricetidae > Microtus > Microtus ochrogaster. The sequence goes on from NW_004949103.1 coordinate 15,476,277, forward strand.
CATTGCTCTGCTCTACCCTTCCATCCCTCTTCTCGCTTCGACTTCCTTCCCCAGTCTTCTCACGTTCCTTTTCTGATCACCCATGTTTTGTTATCCTCATTTACTTTACTGAAGATCTGTCTTCCCCTGCCCCACAATGACTACTTTGTTGTTTTCTTCTTTCCACCAGTACTCTAAGCTAAGTACACAAATATAAACACTACATGTTAGAATCCACGTTTAAGTGAGAGTGTGCAATGTTTGCCTTTCTGGTTCTGGATTACCTCACTCATTATAATCTATTCTAGGTCCATCTATTTACCTGCAAATTACATAATTACATTTTTCTTTATGGATAAAATGTATTTTCACAAACGAACTATATTATCATTATCAATTCATCAGCTCATGAACATCTAGGCTGTTTGAATGCTACAGGTATTATGACTAGACCAACAATGTACACGACTGATCTTTTGTAAGATAGAATCTTTGGGATATATACAGAGAAATGATATACTTCAGTCATATGGTATATTGATTTCTAGTTTCTGCAGCAACAGCTCCAAACTGATTTTCATAGTGTCAGCACAGACTTCTACTTCCACAGAACTCTAAGTGTGCATTTGAGTTCCCTTCATCATCATACATCATTTAATTTCAGAATCTTGGTCATTCTGACTGGCATCAAGTAAAATCTCAAAGTAGTTTTTATTTTCTTTTCCCTGAAATTTTAGGATGGTGGGCACTTTGAAAAATAGTATGTCTTAACCATTTTCATTTCTGCTTCTGAGAGATCTCTGTTCAGTTCCATAGTGTCCTGCCCATGGTGGGTGGTCCCATCCCTGTGGTCCTGAATTCTATAAGAAGGCAGGTTGAGCAAGTCATGATGAACAAGTCAGGAAGCAGCATGTCTCTCTGACCTTTATATTAACTCTTACCTGTATGACCTTTATATTAACTCCACCAGGTTCCTGCATTGATTGAGTTACTGTGCTCATTGCTTTTGATGAACTGTTATATGGAACTGTGAGGGAAATAAACCCCTTTCTTCCCCAAATTGATTTGGTCATGGTTGTTCATCATAGCAATATTAACTCTAGGACATATGTCATACTTTTTAGCTAGACTGTTTGTTTTCTTGCTACTTCAATTTTTCAGTTCTTTGTATATCGTAGGCAATAATCCTGTGTGAAATACACATATATGTGTGTGTGTGTGTGTGTGTGTAATTGATTTTTAAGACTTACTTTAAATGTAACTTATTTTGTGAAGACTTTTGTATTTTTTTTCCTGGACAATATCTGATCCTATCTATTGTTTCTGTAGTGTTGCTGCTGCAGCTTCTGCTGCTGCTGATAATGATGATGATGATTGTGGTGGTTTCAATGAGTATGGCCCCCATAGGCTCATATATCTGCATTATTAGTCCCAAGTTGATACTCTGTTTGGGGAGGATTAGGAGGTGTGGACTTGTTGGAGTAGGTGTGGCCTTGTTGGAGATAGTGTGTTGCTGTGGTATGTTTTGAGGCTTCAAAGAGCCCACACCAGTCCCCGTGTTCCTCTCTCTCTCTCTCTCTCTCTCTCTCTCTCTCTCTCTCTCTCTCTCCTTCTCTGCCTGCTGTTGGCAGTTAAGATCTAAAGCTCTCAGTGATGATGACGCTGGGCTGTCTCTCTAAATCTGTAAGGAAGACACTTAATAAATGTCTTCTTTATGAGTTGCCTTGGTCATGATGGCTCTTTACATCAACAGAGCAGTATCTAAGACGATGATTATGATGATGATAGCAAAGACAATGGTAGCAACAACTTCCTTTCTATACTACAGAAATTATTCTAAATATTTTTACCATACTCCATACAGAGGCAATTCCTACATCTCTATCTTCTGAGAAAACTAAGGACAAGAGCCCTTCCTTACATATTACTCAAGATCACACAGTTATTAATTTCTGAAAAGCATTTAAACTCAGGTAACCCATGTTCAGAGTTATTCTTTAGTGCTGTGCTGCACTGTATTTACAGTACAAATGAGTAAGACAGCATTTGTAAACTGCAATAAGGTTATCTTTTGTTACAGAAGACTGAGTTTCTACAGGGCAAAAACCATGTTACTCATTTTTATACCTGGGATATAAGAGTTAGGTGCATAGAAAGGCAATAAATAATTTCCAGTGAATAAGATGGAGTTTGCATTTAGGCTTAGTTCTTTCAGCCTAAGTTTTTCTTTCTATCACATTAGTCACCTTCATTTTGTGTTGCTTTTTATCTTACTGATATAAATGAATTCTGTGAAATGCATCTGCTCTGCTAGTTGAAATAGTAGCTAAGACATTTATTGAAGAAGACTACTAATTCATTTCAATTATTTCCTTTAATGTTACAATAATTATAATTCAAAAAGGAATGCTAATTTTCTGAGAACTAGTTGTGCATGTTAAGAGGAAGTCTAGCTCCAGAGCATTCTCATATGGTGGTTTTCTATTTCTTTTGTAGGAACAGCTCTCACTCCTCAGTTCTTTCTTACTTACTTTTCCTTTACAAATTACTAGTTTTTCATCCATAGTTCTTAATAATCACATTGGTTATAAAACACTCACTTTCACTAATATTCTTCTATATCCACTTAAGTTATATTAACCCTTTTCTTTTCTTATTCCACTTTTATCTTTTTTTATTTTTTTGTTCTTGAGATTAACATAATTATATTATTTCTTCCCTCCAAATCCACACATATACACCTATTACTCTCTTTTAAACTCATTTTCTTTAATTGTTTTAATTGTTGTTAATTGTGTATTTCTCTCTCCTGTTCTAGAGAGAGAGAGAGAGAGAGAGAGAGAGAGAGAGAGAGAGAGAGAGAGAGAGATTCTGGTTCTAAATACACTAATAGCAACTACTCAGTATGAATCATATTACTTGCATGCATATGTTTTCAGCGCTGCCCAGTTGATATTAAACAACTAACTGCTGTGTAATTTCTGGGGAAGACTATTTCTCTCCCATCAGCATTCCTTAGTTGCCTGTAGTTCATTGTCTAGGGTGTAATTTTTGGAAAGTCCCCCTTTTCTTACTGTCATTTTCAGCAGTGGCCCCCACAATCATGATCTCACTCACCATTATCATCCTTGGCCCATATTCTCATGGCCCTCAACATCCTGAAAGTTGAATTTAAAAAGTAAGGTTACAACCTAACCAAAAATTTTTATTTCCTATGTTATTTTTCTAAGATTTTACTATGATTTTGAGATGCTGTTTTTTTGTTTTTTGTTTTTTGTTTTTTTTTTGGTTTTTCGAGACAGGGTTTCTCTGTGGCTTTGGAGCCTGTCCTGGAACTAGCCCCGTTAGACCAGGCTGGTCTCGAACTCACAGAGATCTGCCTGCCTCTGCCTCCCAAGTGCTGGGATTAAAGGCGTGCGCCACCATCACCCGGCTGAGATGCTGTTTTTAATTATGTATTTCAGCTTGATATTTTTATCTCTGTACCCCTGCTTCTTTGTCGATCACACATTGAATGAACCACAAAACTCAGACATTTCTCAAAATTACTATCCTAGATCCTCACCGATGTTAGGATTTTGTGTGTAAAGCAGACTTTCTAGTAAATAAATTGGAAGCTTTATTCTTTAGCCAGAGTGAAAAGTACAACCACAGTTGTGGCTCTCTAGGTCCCTCATGGTGCCTGTCATGCTTGCGCCGATCTATACCCTTCTCTTCTCTCCTATACACTTCCCCTGAACTGTAGCTTCTCAGTTCCCTCATGCCGTCTGTCAAAATACCTCCCATCTGTGCCTTCCCGTCATCTCCTCTTCCCTTACTTCAATTGTAGCTTCTCAGGCAGCTATGCTATCTGCCCTGCTTCCTTCCATCTGTCCCCTCCCCTACTTTCCTAATCACTTATTTTACTTCCTTCTGCTCTCTTAACCCCCCCATAGCTTTTGTTTTTCTTGTCTATAATAATAACAGGATTTTTCTTAATTTAGACTTTATAGATATTTAAAAGTTCTTTGACATTTTAGGGAAGATAGAACAAAATATCTTCTATATGTTAATAATACATATTGTACCTGACTCATTTAAACTTGGCATTTTTATTAGATATGGCTTATACACTACTCTATATAATTCTATGAAAAGAGAAGTCAACCATTATTTAATTACGGGGACACAAGATATTGCACTTCCTGTTTTCTAGATGCTCATTTTTAAAATATATAAATATTTTGTTGAAATAATTTTTATATAATATATTCTGATCACAATTTCCCCTCCTATAACCCCTTCCAAATTTTCCCCATCTACCTACCTGTCTAGCCAGTTGATGGTCACCTTTTCCTCTCTTTAGAAAACAAACAGGCAGACAAATAAATTAAGAAACCAAGCAATCAAGAATTTAAAAAAAGAAAATAACACAGGAAACACACATACACATGCAGCATGCATGTGTGTGCATGCATAAACACACACACACACACACACACACCATAAAAACATGAAGTCAGAAACCATACTAAACAATCAAAAGGCCAGTGGATAAACAATTCCCAAGAAAACAGCATGAGATAAAGAGGCTAAAAGAGTAACAGTGAGTTCATCTTCAAGAATTTTACCAGTTTGCTGAAAACAAGGAGAAATGTTGGATGTGGCCACAGAGCACTTTATCTTCTCTGCATTGGGCAAAAGTTCTAAATTCTTCAGCAAGACTCTAAGTTCAATAAAAGTCTATGTGAAGTTGAGCGTAGGATAAGCAGGGGGAAATGAGAGATGCTCAGATCTGAGTCCAGGGGGCGCGGGGGGAGAGGAAGACTTGTCAGAGAAGGTTTAGAAATTATTCCAACAGTGTTAATTGTGTTTAAGTATTAATTCAGTGTCAAATTAGCAAAGCCATGAGAAGGGTTTGTAGGCAAGAATCATCTCTACATGTATTCGGCTTTCTGTCTCGTGTGTGTTTTGTACAGTGCCCTTGTAAGGCTATAGTCAGAACAGAGACAGAATGCTCTGCTCTTCTATGAAGATATCAGCTCTTGTGGCGACAAGCAGAGAGATAATCACCTCCATCATCATATATTTATATATTGATTTTTTTTTAATTTCTACAAACGTCTGGGTCAACAACTCAAGCTTATCAAAGGGAATCCCATTTTCTCATTGATTTTAAACAATGAAGCCCTTGAAACTGTCAGTCAATACACATCTCAGGAAAGAACAAAGAGAATATTTGAAAGGGTGATTAGTGATGTTCTTGCCTTCAAAAGCCATGCCAAAGCACCCAGAGCAGCCTTGCCCTCTTATTTGGTAGGTAGACATGTTGAGAGCTAGCAAATCTCATTAGAACTCTTTAGGTACAGGAAAATTGTGAGGAAAGGTCAAAATAAGGAACATTTCAAGCGTATGATGACTACAGGACAGGTCTGTAAAAGGAAAATATCTGAAGTCATAGTGGCTGCCATATGATCTACACATGCTTGCAATATGGAACAGTTTGGAATGACTTGATTAGAGTATGCAGAAGAAGGGAAGCAGAGTTTTTGAAATTCATGGAGCACTTAAGTATCTGTGGATGTCCTCAAATGCTGTTATTCAAATTCTTCATCAAGCAAAGAGTGCTTCAGAAAGGCCATTTTGACTCGGTGGCTAACGAGAGAGCTTCCTGAATGCTCTAAATTCTCATTTTCAAGATTTCTCTTTGTTTTCAGTTTAATCAGCTCAAGATTTAACAATGGTACAACTTGGAGGTGAAACACAGGGCTGAGAGCAGGGACAGTAAGAAAAGAAAGCCAATTACGTTCTGTCTCACTTTTCTTGCCCCTCGAGAGTGATGGGGACTGTTAGGACAATGATGTTCAGGGGATACAACTTAAAGCAATTTAAGTAAAACAAAAACAAACATCTGAAGCACGGAAACAAATATCAATTTGTAAGACAAACACTGACAAGAGAATTGTGCGAGGTTTCTGTTGAGGTAAAGGATTATTGAGGGTGAAAAGATTGCAGGGAGAGTATGGAAATGGATTTAAGGCATCAACTTAATCTCGGCTGGAAAGCAGAATAATGAGTCACCACAGCCAGTTAAACTTTTTCTACCTTAGTTGCTGTATTGTTCAAGAGGCAATAATAAAACCTTTCTTTACCATCTCTTTTAGGATGAGCCTGTTCTTGGATACCAGATGATACATAAATCAGATTTCCTTTTTTTTTTTTTTACTGTCATTCTCTAGGAGGTGGAAGTAATGAATAGTAGAGGTTGTCATGATCTTATTCTTATTGTTTTTTGGTAGTAGAGTTTTTGTGTCTCCCTTCTTTGAGTTGTGCTGGTGAAGGGTCGCTAGATGCCTGAGTTATTGTAGGCAGTGTTGGCAACGTTGGATGCCTTGGGTTGTGATTTTCCTTCTGTTACTTTCTGTAAGGCTGGATTTGTGGCTACGTATTGTTTGAATTTGTGTGCGTTAAGGTATTATTAAGTTATAAACAATGGAATTGGGACAATTTATAATATTGCTTAGAAATCTTCTAGACATGAAAAATTACAAGAGAAAAAAAAAACTCCAAAGGCAGAGTGATAATAAGTTGACAAGTTAGTCAGCCTAAGCTATAAGAGGAAATAGATTAGAGAACAAGGATGTGGAGACTGTATTGATAGATTGTAGGAAGGTACAGTATTCTAGTGCAGACTGCTCCCAGATAGGTGCTTGGAGGCAGGAGGATGAAATGGGAGTAGGTTAAATAGTGCATTTAGCAATCTGAGCTAATGATGAGGACAGTGGTTGAAGGTGGTAAAAAGAGTGCCTCATGAAAGAGGAACCATATCAAATTACAAAGGTTAAAGGTGTGGTCAAGAAGCCAGAGAACCTAGACAACAATGAGGACCTTAAGAGAGACATACATAGATCTAATCTATGGGTAATAGAAAAAGACAGGATCTCTTGAGTAACTTGGGAGCATGGGGACCTTGGGAGAGGGTTGAAGGGGAGGGGAGAGGCAGAGAGGAAAGTAGAGAAAAATGTAGAGCTCAACAAAAAACAATAAAAAAAAGAAGCCAGAGCAATATGCAACTTGCCATCAGATTTACTTACGTACCTTCTCCAGGCCCAGATGGTAGTGATGGTTCTTGGATAGTCGATACTTAAGTTTGTGCTAGGTTTAGAAAAGGGGAAAAATTAAGTCCGTTTCAACGAAACGGGCTTATTAATAGTCACTGTGAGTTGGAATTACCCTCTACAGTCTTGAAAGAATAACGTGAACCTCAGAGAGGATTATCATATTCAATTCTACTCTCAAAAACTTGCTGTACAGCAGAAATCAGCCTTTATGTTCAAGAATCTACTTTAAAACAAGTGTCTTTTGAATTACACATTTTTCCAGCCAAAGCTTTTGCTTTTCTATGCTTTATCTTTCTGATATTACTATGGCATGGACAAAATCCTCTGCCTGCTATAGCCCATGACTGTTCATCACCCACCTTGTGTAGCTTGATACAATATATCATGTCATTTTCTTGTTTTGAAATCTTGGTCAATTTTTGTGCTTTCTTGTTTTAATTTCTATTTTTCTGAAACCTTTTTATTTTCCTGCATGTACACCTGACCGCCCCGTCTTGATCCCCCCAATTGTTGTGCTTGTTATGATGATATTTTTGGGCATGTGCATTTTTGTGTGCCTTTGTCTTACAGACTCTTAATCCTATGTTAAATTCAAATAGTAAGAAAATTCTTTACATAATAATATATTTCTAATGTGCCAAGCAGTTTATTTTTATTTCATGGGCTCTTTGCCCTATTTCTAATTTGAAGCTCACATAGTAATGAACCAAATATACTTACATACTCCATTGAATATGTTTAAAATGAAAATTTTTGTAAAAATATTTAAAATGGATTTCAAAATTCTTTTGCTGTATACAATTCATTTGAAGTCAGCTATGATTTTTTACATACTGCTGGACATATTCAGAAACTTTTGTTAATCAGAGAAATCAAATCTGCAAGTTTTCTTCAAATACAATGACATGTTTATGAATGGTATGTTTAACAATGAATAGATTTGGTATATCATTATACATATAAAATTAATCTTTTCATATTTTATAGCTAGAAATTAGATTTTAAAAAAGAACATTCATGTTTCATTTATGTTTATGTGTTTATATCTGAGTATATACCACGTAGGTATATGCACTTGGAGCAACCAGAAGAAGGCATTGACAAATACCTACACATATAAAAGATACAGAAATAGGTATAGATATTTTAAGTAGCTGGTTGAATTTGACTAGAGGTCAAGCTAGAGTTTGCTACCCTGTTGAAAGCCATGCTTTTGATTGTCAGTCCTATGAAAAAAGGGAAAACAAATAGCTGAAGTCAGTTAGTATGTTTTACTTGAAGGTATTTGTTCCTGATTTCTAACTTCGGTTCTAAAGCATATGAAATACATATTTTCTTTACTCAAATGAATTTTTATGCACTGCCTCTATGATTTAGGCTATATGCTTTATGCAAACTGAATTATTATTATTATTATTATTATTATTATTATTATTATTATTATTATTATTATTAATTATCTTTAGTTTCCTTAATGTGGAGTGTTTTATTCCATGGATTGGACCAGATTGTCTTTATAGACATTATTTATTCAAGAATTATATACTGAGCTATAATTTGATTTTTCTGTTTATCAAATGATGTATTTTCCATGCTATCCCATCTTCATATATTAAAGACATTTTATAAGATTTTTTATGTTCCTCGTGTACCAACATAAAATGCACACATTCTCTGATCTTTTGCATTTATTGCAAAGTAATTCTGCACTGCCTTGCTGTTGCCTTTTACCATAAAGTGATTAGTTTTCAGTGCTACTTACTGTGGATGTAGTAGACTGTGCACTTATCAAATATCCCCTGCTAATTATTACTGAAGTCTAAGTAGCAAACTTTATACTCTGACATCATATTTGGCATGGAAAATTAATTGCACATTGTCTAACTTTGACTCTAATAGAGGTGGTTTTTCTGAACAATTTATATATGATGTTTGTAGCTCATAAGTAGTTAACTTGATTACTTTGCTGAAATAACATACTGTATATATTTGTTGCAAACTTAATCATATTTTAGTTGAACTGAATTAATTTATGTTATTAAGGTTATATACTTACCCTCTGAAAGGATCAGGTAAAAATGACAGAAATAAAAATTTAGGATCTATCTTAATATACTTTAAAATATAGTAAATAAATTAAAAGGACTTGGATTATAGCTCCCATTTTTCACAATATTGGGATAGAACACACGCATTCCTTTAGTCAGTGATAAAATAATATTCAGACTTGCAGAGTATATTACTCGGGAGTGAGCAAACTAGATTCTTCGTTTCCCAGCATCTTAACAACCATTTATGGTCAAGCTTCCCCTTATTATTGACCATTGCACTACATTTATCAGAACACTTACATCCATTAAGCAGAGAAAGCAAAGGTTAAGTAACATTAAGTTTCTAACAACAACAATGGAACCACACACACACACACACACACACACACACACACACACACACACGTAGAAATTGGAGATCAAAGTCACTGTTCAGCCTCTATTTCTATTTGTCATCCTAATATAGGTAGAAAATGAACGAGAGGAAAGATAGCCTGACGTAAAGGCAGAACTTTACTTTCATCCACTCTTTCTGCAGGATCATTGCTCCTTTCAAGGGATGTTAGGAATATAAATGTCATCGTGACACCCTGAGTATGACAGAGAGTCCATCTCTAGTCAGTTTGCCTGGGTGGCATAGGATGCTCAGTCAAGTGTAAATCAGCTATATGTGAAAGGAAGAATTATGGCTGATTTAGATATCTCCTTGACTTAAGATTGGCTTTGGTTAACATAACTATCTATAAGCACATTGTCTATCACAATTAAGCTAACTAACATAGTTGGGCTTGAAATAGACAGTGTTATATACTAGATATTATGGTTACACAGGTAGAGCTCAGCATACAAATAATGCTTGCCTTCATCCAGCTTACAGTCAAGTAGAGGGAGGTAGTTAGAGCATCCTCTCTGCTGCCTAGGTTTCACAGTGCCAGAAGGTGTTTATGTGAGCTGTTGGTGGAGAAAGACATCAGCAGTTTTACCCAGCTGTGAACACTGTAAACTTCAATACCAACTTGCCAGACAAGATGAGCCCACTTGTGCAATAGTGTTATTGGATCACTGATTGGATTTGAGTTCTGTTGCACAGGAGGGGACCAATGCCTGGTACTGTAAACCTAGCCAAAAGCATACGGCTGGGGAAGACATAGGCCCTAATGGGGAACTTACTGCTGTTGTTTAGATAAATTAACACAGTATCAACCTTCTGCATAAGTATCTGTGTTTATGCCCATAGAAAAAGAATACTTTCAGCCTTGATGAGAGAAGACTATCTCTTCAGTAAAAGGCAGTGAATGCAGAGACTCACAGCTGCTCACAGTGCTCCAATAAATGGTCATTGATGCTCACTCCTAAACAAAACATTTATACCTCATCCCTAAGTCTCATGGAACATTTTTGAAGAGAACGAAGAAATAATATAATAGCCAGAATGTAGAAAGAAGGGATCTTAAAAATGTCATCTTCTAGGCAAGACAAAGACATTGCAATTTTCAACCCACAGAAAATCCTGTCACATATAGCCTAAGAATACTAACCCTTTCAACAATCAGTTAAGTATGGAGGAGGAGCTTATGTGACCCTACACCACCATGTTGTGTTATTGGATACTAAAAGGTAATGGGAAACATTGCCCTGTTGTCTTTGTCATTGTCATCAGCTGCATGTTCATTGATAAACTCTTCAAGTTCCAATAGATAGCTTCAAACCCAGGGTCATACAGGTAGCTTGGTTAAACTCAGTTCCTCTCAACATAGAATAAGAAGATCTAAATAAGGAAAAGGGATTTCTAGGAAAGATATGTTAATGGGGTGGGTAATGAGAACAATTGAAATATATGCTATACCTGTATAAAATGTCCAAAAATAAATTTACTTAATAAGAAAGGAAAAATAATCACAATTTATAAAGTTACAGATTTTGGAATTGCTTCAGGAAAGGTAGAGTTGCTTTGGCAGATTGTTCTAAAGCATCTCCATTGCTATATTTGCTGGATAATTGAAACCTCCCTTGAAGGAATGCTATCTAAGCTCAAGCCTGATGGTTTACTGAAATTCACTCACTGTACGGTAGAAACAAAGACATTCCTATTGTATGGAAAGGCTCGATCCAAAACTTTGCAAATTTGTCAGCATAGCCAAATAGCTTATGATTAAAAATATTGTGCCATGTTTCAGGAAATGAAAAAGAAGCATTCCACTGTGGCTGAACAGAGGTAGAAAGACGCATTTGTGAAGTCAGACAAGAGGGACATGGCTGAAACTTTCGTTCATGATAAAGTTTTACTATTTGATTCCAGGACTTACCAATAAATAAATTCAATTGTTTTTCAATAACAATTTTAATTTGAATGGGTCTATGTCTGAAAAAAAGGCAATGTCTGTTTTGGGAGTTAAAAATGATCATTCTCATAGCTTTCTGAAGAATAACATGGATGGGAATAAATAAATAGGGAATCATTGGGGAAAAATCAACTGTAAGAGAGTATGATGACTTGAACAAAGGGGGTAGTCAGGGAAGTGCAGAGGAACAGGCAGATTTAAGTCCTGGCTGGAATTTAAAACCATAAGCCATGCTATTGTTTATGGAGGAATAAAGAAAAGAAGGGATACCAAGAACAACCTCTAGGTTATGTAATTGTCTGAGCCAATGAGAACATTTCATTTATGGGGATACAGGGAAAACGTATCCGTGGCAGATAGATACCTGAGGAATATGTGTGCTTTATTCTAGTGTATGTTATATAGACAAAAGGGGCAGAATAGAAGTTTAGTTTTGAGGCAAAAATTGAGAAAATTGGTGGCTGAGAAGATGGTTCGGAGAGTAAACTGCTTGTCATGATGTATGAAGACCTGAATTCAAATCCTCAGAATCTAAGCAAAGTCAGACTTGGTTAAATGTGATAATTTCAGAGCTTCTGTGCCAATATGGGATAATCCCCCAAAGTTCCTAGAACAGTTAGATGGATATGGGTAGGTAAAAAAAAAGAGAGAGAGAGAACCTCCCTCAAACAAGGTGAAAGGTGAGGACTGAGATGCAGGATTTCCTATGACCTCAACAAACCACGTGTCTTTGTACTTTTTATAAGCAAGGCATTCTCATCTTGCTTTCTCTGCATCTAGGTTACGGCTGCAGACTTAGCCTTTCCTCCTCCCAGAATTCTCCTATTCTTGTCATCCTGCCTATACTTCCTGTCTGGCTACTGGCCAATCAGCATATTATTAAAGAAGTACAAGAGACAAATCTTTACAGGGTACAAGACCATTGTCCCACAGCATATCTCTCTATGTGTGTCTCTGTCTATCTGTCTCTCCTTCTTCTTCTCCCCTCCTTCTCTCTCTTTCTCTCTCTCTCTGCCTCTCTCTCATCTAACCATCCATCCATCCATCCATCCATCCACCTATCCACCCACGTATCCTTCCATCCATCTTGCTCTCTATCTATCTCATGTATGTAAAAACTTTCTGAGTCTCATTAATGTCCCACCCATTGTTTTTCCATGTTAAGGACTAGTTAATAGTTCAGTTAAGGATCACTGAAAAGAACATCAATGAAACATAATAATCAAACCTGGTCTTTCAACCATTAACTTCATGTAGGAATGGCCCTTGTAAAATTTTTATTCACCCATATTGGCAGAGATAAGATGCTTCTAAATCAAGATACCTTAATTACATCGTCATTTTAAAGTGCTTTTTGTAATATATATATATGTATATATAAAATTCTTAACAAAATTTCTCTTTTTTCAGTGACTCTTTGCTGTATTGTTTGAAGGTGTATTCCCATTTCTCCTTTGTTTCTCATAGTGAAAAGTAATAAATCAGCTTCCAGCCTATTGCCACAGTGATAAATCTGTATGTGTATATATGGGATTGAGATCATATCTGTTATGGAACTGCACTAATAGGAACTTTTCATGGACATATTCATTCATTCAGAAATATTATCTAGTACCAACTAATCATTTTAATAACAGGTATGATGAAACATCTGTTGTGTGAGAGCTTACAATCATTTAGAAATGCAGAAAATAACATAAAGTTTATATTATAATATATTTTATTTGCCCTTATAAATATATATCAACAGTATTAACCCATGTTCTTTCTAAAAACAGACCAGTAAAATATGTACATATAAAAATATATGTAATGTTTGCAGGTAAACATAATATGTATATGTGTGTGCATCTATATCTATCATATAGCTATCTATCATCTGTCTATTTATTATCTACCTACCTACATATCCATCTATCTGTTATCTAAATAAAAATATATCTTCTACCTCTGTGTCAGTTGAAATGGATTTGAAAAGGGCTCACACATTGGTTGAACGTAGCAAGTCTGAGCTCTACGAGGCAGACTATCAGAGAGAAAAGCCAGGTAGGATTTCTGTGTTACTTCTCTGAGGTAGGATACCATCTCTGCAAAATTTTGGGTAGACTCTTTACAACATCAGATAATTGGATGGAGGAATTACTTGTATGCCATGGAAAGTAAGCTGCTTTCCTGAGAGCCAATTCACACAAATATTTGTCATATCTACAAAATCTAGAGATATCCAGACTAGAGTTCTGTCCCAAAATATGTTAGAATATGTTAGAAAAGTAGACATAAGAAATTAACCATTGGGTACAATGCAGATATAAGCTATAACTTGGAAGTTATGTGATGATTATACTAGGTATAATGTACATTATGAATAAAAATAAAAGAGTTAAGGAATGACTTGAGCTAAACACAAGTCTATTTTGAGTTCGGACTCTGAGACTGTGGCGTTTGAGCAAATCCAAGAACAATGGAGCACTTCATAATTTTTTCTCTTGCTATCGTCACTAGAATTTTATTAATGACAGCACATATCTGCTCTTTGATGTGAAGTGGGACATCTACCTGGGAAACTAAGCTAATAATGCAGGGGGAAAATGTCAAATAAGGTCTGTGGCAATCTTTCACAAATCACATCAGAGCTCGTGGCTTCAGAAAAACAAACTATATTTACCATTCTTTATGATCATATGGGTTTTTCAGAAAAATATGCTGAATACTCTAAACATCTTAGATATTCTAAACATTATCTCATTCATAGATCTGTAGTCTTCAGTTGGAACTACAAGAGTAAGTGACTCAACTTTTGCTCATGTGGTCTTCTGTCTCTCAATCAGAGCTTGTTTGTAAAGTAGCAGACAGATTGCAGGAATCCTAGAAGCCAAATATAAGTGGCCCACATAAAGTTTCACTTGGTTTTTGGTTTGCCAATAATCCATTTACCAATACTGACCAGTGCTAGAGGGTACTGACAAAGGCATGCATGCAGGAGGCAGAAGTCATGAAGAAACATTACTGTAATAATTAATAGATAATAACCAATACAAACTAAACATTGTTGAGTGATTTAAGCAGTACAAGCTAAATATGCAGTAGGATGGAGAATCAAGCCTACAAGATATAAATATTTTGCTTGACCTAAATGCATTTTTCTCTCTATAGTCTCATATAACACATGAAAAATAAAGCACATATGTTTCAGACACTGACTTATACTGGGCTCATGTACTAGTAAGCTTGGGCTGCTACAAGAGGAGAATACAACTAACCCCTTACACACTTCCATTTATGGCTCTAGCTGCAATTCAGTTGACAACTTAGCTTCAAGCCTTATAAAAATGTAGCTAATTCCTCACAGTTCTGGAGACTAAAGATTCCAAGTTCAAGATACCAAATGATAAAAATTCATGATGACCATCCTCTTCCTGACTTGTAGGTATCCACATTCTTGGTTTATCCTTATAGTGGAGAGCGAAAGATCACAGAAGGCAAGGCAATTCTGATCCTCCTTTTTAAGGACAGAGTCACACAGATTTTGTCTTTGTAATCTCCTCTAACCCTAATTAGCCTCAACTTCTAACCTTAACATGGTATTACAATGTAATTGAAATTTCAACATGAATTTTGAGGGGAGGATAACTGCTCTTCTCATAGTGTTATAATGTGAGATTCCCCTCTGTATGCTGTGAATACCATTGGTGAATAAAGAAACGGGATTGGCCTAACGGGATAGAGTAGAGCTAAGTGGGGAAAACTAAACTGAATGCTGGGAGAAAGGAGGCAAGTCAGAGAGAAGCTGTGTAGCCCCACTGGACACAGATTGCAGAACTTTGCCCAGTAAGCCACAGCCTCGTGGCGATACACAGATTACTAGAAATGGGTTAAATTAAGATATAAGAGTTAGCCAATAAGAAGCTAGGGCCAAGCAGTGATTTAATTAATAGTTTCTGTGTGATTATTTTAGGAGTTTGGGTGCCTGGGAAACTAACAAGCAACTTTCTTACAACAGTGCTATGTCAACGTTTGACAGAATATATCACAAGAGCCACTTTGGATCGCCTTCCTTGTAAGGGTTTGACAGGTCATAGCCAACTGTAACTCAAACTGAATGGATGTCCTATACTTTAGGTCTCCCTGAATATCTGCATGGAAATAACACACCCGTACTCAGATATATACAAACCCATAGTTAAAATAATAAAAACCTAATCTTTGAAAATCTATCTAAAATTTAATACTCTAAACCATTAATACTTTGGAAGTGTTTCATGTTTCACAAAGCTCATTGATAAATTGATAGTATAAGTTAGGAATGGGGAGATGATAAGTCAACAAAGAAAAGCATTTATTCTTTTTGTAGAGGACTGAGGTTCATTTACCAATACGTACATGGCAGTGTACAACAATTCCTCCCTCCAGTTCTAGGTATCCAGTACACTCTTCTGACCTATAATATCAACAATAAAAACCTAAATTATGAATATTGACTCTAGGGATTATTATTTGAAAAAAAAGGCAGTCTGTATTGTGGGAAGATGTTGCACTGATCAAATTGTCCTGACTGTAACTGAGCAGGAAGGCTATTTGCATAAAAGCCATGTGGCTTTGGGCAAGATCACTGAAAGCAGAGGACACCAATAATCTTTCTTGCAGTTGACTGCATTTTTCATATATTGAAAAAAAAAGACAATGAAGAGGCAAATTAGGGAAATAAACACTTGCCTTAAAGCAAGTATGAAAGAAGCAAGATAAGGGAGTTTATAAGAAAGTAAGTCCTCAGCTGGAGGAGGCCTGAGTCAGTGACCTCTGTGGTACCAGGCCTGAGACAGCAACCTCAGTGAGAACAAGCCTAACCTACCTCCTGGATTGTAGAGCAGCCTCCAGGAGTGCTGAGCGACCTCCAGGAATGCCATATGACCTTTGGCTTGACTGTAAACATGGCCCCAACACTACCTTTAGGAACAAACATCTGAGCCTTGGATCCACTGGCACTTGGAAGAATGATCACCAGAGACATGACCCCAACCACACGAATCAGAGAAAAAAGTAACAACATACTCAATACCACAAAGAGCAATTCCACACCAACAAAAACTAGTGGTTCTAAAACAGTAAGACTTGGACACCCAATACAGATGAAGCAGAAGAAAATAACTTTAGGAAAAGGTTTGAGGCCCTTAAAAAGAAAATCAAGAATACTTTCAAAACCATGGAGGGAAAAAAAATCCAAAAATTGCAAGAAATCAACAATCCCTTAAAGAAAACAAAGAAAAAGCCACAAAATGTGAAAGAAATGATTAAAGACTTGAAAACTGAAATAGAGATAATAATGAAAATACAAATATAAAGAATTATAAAAATGGAAAATATGGAAAAAAGATCAAAGACTACAAGTGCAAGTATAAACAGCAGAAACAAGAGAGAGAAGAGAGAATGTCAAATGTTGGAAATTCAACAGAGGAATTAGAAAAAGAAAACATTAAATCTAATATAAGTTTAGTACAAAATATCCAGGAAAAATAGGACACCATGAAAAGAAAAAACCTAAGGATAATAGGGATAGAAGACGAAGTCCAACTCAAAAGCATAAAAAAAATCTATTCAACAAAATCATAGAAGAAAACTTTCCCAACCTAACGAGAGATACGACTATGAAGAAACAAGAAGTTTGCAAAACACTAAATAGATTAAACAAGGAAAAAAATTTCTCTTGCCACATAATGATCCAAACACTAAGCATGCATAATAAAAAAACGAATATTAAAATTTACAAAGGAAAAAGGTCAAGTAACATATAAAGGCAGATCTATCAGAATTATACCTGACTTCTCAATGGAAAGAATGAAAGCCAGAAGGTCCTGGTAAAGAGCAATGCACATGAATGACAGCCCAGAATACTATACCCAGTGAACTTTAAATCACATAGATGGACAAAACAAGATAATTCCATGACTGAACCAGATTTAACCAATACTTAGCCATAAACCCAGCCTACACAAAGAACTAAAAGGAAAACTTCAACCTAAGAAGACAATAGATTATCTCCCAGCAACAAATCCCAAAGAAGGGGAAAATGCACACAATAAATCATCAACAGTGAAAGCTAAAAATAACAGGAACTAGCAATCACTGGTCATTAATATCCATTAATATAATGGGCTCAATTTACCTGTAAATCGACATAGGCTAACAAATTGTATAAGAAAACAGAATCCATTCTTCTGCTGCATTCAAGAAATACAACTCAAACTCAAAGACAGACATCACCTCAGAGTAAAAGGTTGAGAAAAAATTTTCCAGTCAAATGGATCTAAGAAACAAGCTGGTGTTCTAATACCTAACAAAATAGACCTCAAGCTAAAATCAATCAAAAGATACAAAGAAGAACATTTCATACTAGTCACAGGAAAAATCCATCAAGAGGAAATCTCAGTACTGAACATCTATGCCCCCAATACAAAGGTACCCTCATATGTAAAAGAAACACTTCTACAGTTTAATCTCACATCTACTCTTCTCATTGGTAAAAGGGAAACCTGAAGAATCATTTGAACCACAAATGGAAATTATAACCTTCCCCAGCAGCAAAGACTGAACCCAGGGCTTGGTGATCATATTTCTGTCAAAACCTCTTAATTAGATAAAAGAAGAGGAAACAAATTCTTTTAGGGAATGAAATGTCTCCCAAAGATGAAAGGCCAGGTAAAGTCTTCATTGAGATCTGATTAGACTCTCTAAGAGCAGGATGCTAAGTGTGGCTAAGGTGATTTGAATGAAAATGGCCTCCACACACTTACAGGGTGCTATTAGAAACCTTTACCTTCTTAGAGTAGGAATGGCCTTGTTGGAGGAAACGTGTCCCTTGTGTTGGGCTTCCGGGTTTCAAATGCTCACACTGCATCCAGTGGCATTCTCTCTTCCTGCTGCCTGAGGATCCAGAAACAGAAATCTCAGCTACCTCTCCAGCACCATATCTGTCCGCATGTCACCAGTTGTACTTCTCACCATAACCATGATGGGCTAAACATTTGACTGTAAGCCAGACCAAATGAGGGGTTTCCCTTTATTATAAGAGCTGCCATGATCATGGTGTTTCTTGTCAGCAACAAAACCCTAACTACGACAGTGACTAGTAACATATGAAGATGGCTAGGGTCAAAGGAACACAAGCAAAGTTTTCATAAAGTTGAAGTGTCAAAATGGTGGCAACCGGGGTGCAGGCTTTGAACAGATTGCTGTTGTTCAAAGCACAGGATGACCTTTCCTTCTTCTCTTTGAAGATGGCACAGGGCATATTCTTATTCAGCTATGGCCACTTGTGGTGCTGACACAGAAGGGCATTCCAGACCTCACAGTTGCTTTGATCAGCTTGAGTGTGTGTGGATCATAAGCTTCCTTTTTCTGAATGGGATGATTTTGATCACAACGCTTCCTTTCTCAGCAAGTCTATTCTAAAGCATTTTGAGCAATGTGTGTGTGTGTGTGTGTGTGTGTGTGTGTGTGTGTGTGTGTGTTTAATTCACACTACAGTAAATTTAGCAGATACCTACCTATATCTATAACCCTGTAATTCTTTCCAAGTGTCATCCATGGAATGAGGAAGAGTAAATGTTACTTTTGGCAAGGATGTTAATTCTGTGACTCAGGAATGGAACCGACTGTATCATTGCTCAAAGTCATGTTTCACTTTCCTTCCTACTGTGATGATGACACATTCTCAGCCGTGACCCATTCTGTGGAGGAGTTTTTATTCTGCCACGTTGATGCTGACCAATCAGTGCTCTCAGCCTTAATTCAGGGCATATCCCAGAAAAACAACTTAAAAGGTATCTCAAGGTTCCCCCAATCCTCGTGTATTTTTACTTTAGTCCTAAGAAACTGATGTTTCAGAAGGAGGCTGACTTTCCAATTGTAATAGAACCAGAAACATATGCCACAGAGGCACAGTGGCTGACCTACAGTCACCAACTGTGTGATGAATACTAAATCTCTTTGTAAGCTTCTGAGGTCTTGATATGACATATTACTTTCTGGTACTATGGGGATGAATTATTCTTTGGGCACTAGGACTCAGGACAAACATTTTGAACCTTAAAACCCCTAAGTGTACATTAAATAATCAGAAAACAAAAATGTTTCCCCCAGGACAAAAGCCCTGACCCCCTTTGTAGTATTTCAATCCCACTCTCTTTCCAAATGAGAAGTTTTATTTATTTATTAATTTTGGTGCCTCTCCGGACACATGTGTTATATCTTAGTCCCTTAGAAGCCATTCATTTGTTTTATAGTATCATTCAGAGGGACTGTTTGAAGGATTTAGATGGGGCTTTCAATCCTGTTTCTGCTTTCTACCTCATTATAACATGGGGGCCAGCAGGTGACACAGTCCCTCTGAGTGCAATTCTGCAGCAAACAAGGCTGACCCTGTGTTTTTTGTTACTATTTTTCTTTAGCTTTGGACAAACGTGTGTGTTTCATAATCTGGCTGGACAGATCTGCATGTTTCCAACTCACTACCTCTCAATCATTACCCTCCTTGTATATACTAGGTGAAGGAGCATTGCCAACTGTTCTTTGCTTCTTCTAGAAATAACCTTTTCAAAGGTGTACCTCCCCACTTCAAACATACCAACTAGGTCGGAACAGTTGTAACAGCATTGAAATACTCTACATGGTCCATTTGTTTTCAGACCTCTCTCTGGAAAGATGCAAGCAGAAAGAACATTTGCTATCTCCCCATCTGCTGATCTGCCTGGTTCCTTCTATCACAGCCTTCCCTTGATGCCCTCTGTTTGTTTATATATCTTGTCTCTGTTGTTTACACCCGTCCAGTTTCATTGAAAGAAATAGTGTGGTGGCTGTTTTTAGCTACTTCGTGAGTTTGGTTCTTAAATTTAAGGCCCTTTTATTCCCTACAGATGAAGGCTTTGATTTTGAGGTAAATCTTCATCTATTGAGTCTTGAACCCATGTTTCTTTCACTTCCTGCTCTATTTTATTAGCCCTACAGTCCTCATGATTTATCTCTGCCAATACTCGCAGAAGCACTAGGGTGAAATGCATGATGCTCTTCGCAGATGTCCTCTCTCCCTCTGCTGTGAGGCAACTTGATGGAGTGTTATTGAGACAAGGTGGGGGCAGGATGAAAGGGAAGAAGCCCATGTTTCATAGCAGGATCCTTGTTTCTAACCCCACACTGCCAGCCCTATTCTTCTCCATTTCCCTATTCTGAGGACATTTTGCCTTTTCTGCAGTACGCTAGCCCCCAAAGCTTATAAGACAGCAGAGAGAGTCACTTTTGCAATAGTTCACTAAAAAATAAGATATGTATAGGGAGATCTAAGTGTGGACTCAATTAGTGACACATTATATAATTCAGAGAACTTTCCCCTTTAATAGGAAAATCATTTCATGACCCTCATACCAATTTGGCCTGTTTAAGGATTTAGATTATACACTGATGCAATTTATGAACGCAGCTGTGCTCATCCAACACTGGTTGAGACAAAGAAAGAGGGCAACACATAGACAAGAAGGCAAAGATAGATAAGCCTCTAGCAACAGAAGCAACAGTGATAGATTTCAATGTTTGAATATTGAACTTACTGAGAGACAGCATGTCAGCAGTTTCCTATAAAATGCCAAGGGTAGATTTTAGCTTCATGGGGTTCTCTTCTATGTACTGTAGGAATGGTTTTGTCCTTTGTGTCCATATATGCTTGGTCACTCAAGTGTCCCTTTTTTTTTCCTCTGAAGTATACCATCCATTGACAGTTTCCCTGGTATCAGGCACTGTGTACACATAACAGGCATGTATCCATACGTCATTGTTTGCCTTTTAATAAAACCATTTGGTCCCACGAGCCTTTAATGAAATTAAGACTTGCAGATGATCAATCACGAATTCTTGCTCATGTGATGGGTTTTAAACTCACATAGGAGTATTTTCTCATACAACAGCAAGACATCCAAGGCTCTCAGCCCACATCACCATGCTCTTTCCATCCTGCTGTACACCTGAGCACCTGCTCAGAGAACTTCCTGCTCTCAACGTCCACAGCATGACTTCCTTTCCTCTGAATCCCGCTGCATCTACTCTCATGTCCCTGCATGCAGTCTCTTCCTTAGGACCTGCCACGTGTCCTTTCAGGTTTAAGATGCTGAAGATACAAGTATTAGAGTAATTAAGAGCACAGTCACTCAGCTCTGCTGCTTCCTAGCTATGTGCCCTTAAGCGGGTTATTTAATTTCTCTATGCTCTAGCCTCCTGATTTATAAAAATTCATCACACCATTCTGTAAAAACATTTCATGAGCTAGAATAAACAAGGCTTTGAAAAACCATGTGTCACACAAAGTAAAGCATTGTGTGCTTTTGCTCCTGTTAGATGAACCTTAGATATCACATTCATGAGGATTTCTTTGACTCCCATTTTTCTCTGAACAAAATTGGCATGGAAGACTTCCATTGTAGGTTTTGATATTGTTTTGTTTTAGAATTTTCATTTATAAGTCTTTACTACTCAGTGGAAGCTATGTGAAGTTAAGAAATAATTTATTTTGGACATGCAATTCATTACATTGTTATACCTTATATTTTACAAAATGCATTATTAGGAGTCAAAACTGATTGCAAACTAAACTGATTATTGATTTTACTATTATCATTATAATCAGTCTTTATGTATTGTCTACTATAGTCCCTCTCCCACAATAAAATCTCATGAGATAGATACTATTAAACCTATTTTCCAGGTGAGAAAGCAGAAATACAAAGATTAA
Organism: Microtus ochrogaster; assembly: GCF_000317375.1. Taxonomy (NCBI): domain Eukaryota; kingdom Metazoa; phylum Chordata; class Mammalia; order Rodentia; family Cricetidae; genus Microtus; species Microtus ochrogaster. Next base: position 15,498,520 of record NW_004949103.1, read on the forward strand.
ACAATATTCACAGGATAAATTGCCAGTATACATGAAAGAGGGAGTTTTATCAAGCAATCTGATTCAAGAATTCATATTCTTGCTGCTTTTGCATCTGCACCCCCAAGCGATTTACCATGGGGAAATGGAGAAGTTGGAAAAAATAAGGAAAAGGGTAAAGGAGGGGAGGATGGGCAAGAGCTGTCGGCAAAGCAGAGTCTTCATGGCATCACGAAAGTCATTGCAAAACCCTCCCTCATGCAGGATTTATGCTAAATCCTTGACTTTTCAAAACAGCCACTATAAAATATAGCCATGTAGAATCCACTTCTTCATTTTCTGTGAAAAACAACGTGTGAGCATTACCCATTAAATCATTCAGCTCTGCATAGTATCCCAACAAGGAAAACTGTTTGTTTCTGTATAAACCTTTGGTTCCCCGGAGGCTTTGGCCTGATCTACTCTTTCTGATGCTTATGTAACAGGTTTGTGCACTGCATGCTGGGAAATAAATGTGAATCCAGACTGTAGACTTGGCAACAAGAATTCTATCAACTTTCAGATTATAACATTTTTCTCATTTGGCAATCTTTCAAACCTCAACTTTCACTTTTTGTGCTGCTTAGGATTTTGTCAACTTGACACAGCTAGAGTCATCTGGGAGGAGAGAATCTCAAATGTAAAACAATGCCTCCATCAAAGAAAAGAGCATGAAGGCAAGTCTGCGGGGGCAATAACTTGATTAATGATGGATGTGGGAGCCCATTGTGGGCTGTGCCACTATCCCAGGCATGTAATGCTGAGTAACGCATGAGAGTAAGCCAAGGCAGCTGTGGGGAGCTTCAGCTCCTGCTTCCAGGATCCTACCTAGACTTCCTGTCTTGCCTTCCCTTAGTGATGGAGTCTGATGTGAAAGTGTATGCGAAATGAAGCCTTTCTGCACCACATTGGTTTTGGTCAGGATATTTATTGCAGTCACAGAAACCAAAGCAGAACAGTCCTATATAATTAATAATATGTATAAAGGTACTGGGTTGCTTAATATCCCCACAGAGACCTCTACTGTACCGTATACTTACAATTTCATGTCAATCTAGGGTGCTATGTTCCAACTTCTTTGTAATCATCTTAAATTACAATAATTTAATTGGCAACAACCTTTATGTCCAGGGTTCAGCCAGTTTTAGGACATTTTACCAAATTGTAAAGCTAATTAAATAGTTGCAGAATCCAAATAAAACCTGAGAACCTGCAACCCCGTACTGACTGCTCTGTGTTTCACCCAAGAGCCATTATTCCTAGTATGATAAAGTTATAGCAAACTAGGGAGAAAAAACCATGTAAAATACATCAAATGTCTGCTTTGGGATGGAGTCCTAGCTTTGATGGAATAATATTATGACTGAATTATGACTAGCTATTTTTAACTTCTGTTCTCATTTTTAAAATTTGAATTTGTTTTTCTTCATTACAAATGCTATAATCAGCAATTAGAGAAATTGTAGAAAAGTAGATATATGAAAGAAAGAAAAAATACTCTAATTCTAACATAAGATAACTCATTTAATCTTCATATATCTATATATACTTTATGCTTTTTTATTGCAACACAAGTAGGTGTTGTAACATTGAACTCCACTTCCGTCCATTAGCTACATATGGTCTTTTAAGTCATCTTATGTCTAATTGTTTCTTAAACTTTTCACAGTTTCAATGATACTATTTCACATTTTCATTTTTCAATGATATATACATATATGTATATATATACACGCACACACACACATGTAACAACTGGTATTTTCAATAAAATTTTAGACAGGGGCAGATAGACTCAAAGGGTAATTCACTCTAATTCTCTTAACTTTACACATGTCTATTTTTGTGTTATGAACTTGTCTTTAGTACCATTCAAAATGTTTTAGGGAGTTTCGGTACATCTAACCTTTCAGATATAAATAGCCTAATGATATCAGATTAGAAGGTGATATATAAAGTTCAGGCTTTGATTCTAAAATCATTGTTGTGGTCTTGTTAGTGCTTCCCACCAGCTCCGTTAGTTGGATCCCTTGCATTGATTTTATAGATCCTTCAGATCATTGTTTATACAATGGGAGGGCCATAATTGCTTCGCAAAGTTGGTTTAAGCATTAAATGAGATAGTACCCTGAAAGCTTTTCTGCAGCATTCCAAGATTTTAATGCTTTTGCCAAATTATTTTCCAGAAAGTCACCAACAGGGTCCGAAAAATTCCGTTTCATCTTAACCATCTCAGCATGTTCCTATTATAGGGTTTTGATACCTTGATAAATTATGAGAGCTTGCTATTACTTCTTAAGGTCTACTACTTTGCTTCTGAGGAAGAATAGCAAGTTATTGTAAACTGGCTACCAGCTACTGCACACTGGTTGTGTATTATTAATACTCATTTCTCATTTGTTGATTGCAGGTGCCTGCTGACTTAGGAAAACAATTTTTTCTCCCCCTAGAAGAAAAATCTTACATATAAAATTATTGTTATTTCTAATTTATATTTTCCATTATTAACAAGTTTAAAATGTCTATTCCTTAACATACTCTATAGTTTTGCTTCATGTCTTCCCATAAAGCCTTGTAATTATAGGATAAATCAATAGCCAGGTCTCTTGCACACATGAAGTATTTCATATCTATGCTTGGGTGTAGGTGAGAGCTAATGAAACCTTGTATGCAGAAAGTATAGTTTTCTTGATTTATTTAGAGTAAATCACGTCTAAAAAATTCCTTTTAATACTTGGGTTCTATCCACACAGTTTTTTTCCCTTGTTTATTTCATTTACTAGATATTTAGACTGTATGCTATTTACCACACATGGAGTGAGGCTCTAGGCAGGAGTTCTGCCGCACTTTGTGGAGAGAAAACAGTGGAATCTATGACCTTGGGCAGGAAACATCTTTATCACTAAACTCCTGTTAATGACTGATTCCCTCAAGTGTTAATGGAACAGCAGAAAATGTCAGTATTGTTGGAAGCAAATGCATAACTAACAGAAATTACAGATATTTTCATCTTAGTTATTGCTTCTGTATATTTTATTTTGCTATTATTTGAAAATTGTTACTTAATGACTATTAGATCTCGTGTTGTAATATCTGTGTTAGTATTCTCTAAAAAATAGAAGTGATAGAATGAATATATTCATATTCAACACACACATATGTGTATATATATATATATACATATATATATATATATGATTTATCAGAGCATCTTACAGACTGTGGTCTAATAGTTCAATCCTGTCTTCTAATAGAAAGGCAAAGAATAAAATTATTGTTTAGTCCATAAGGCTGGGAGTCTCAACAGTCCCAATATGTTGGTGGAATTCCAGTTCCAATCTTGAAATAAACTAAAAAAAGAAAAGAGATGTGCTTTAGAGCAAGGATTTTTATCAGTTACTTTCTAGACTCTGTGATCAAAATACCTAATTAGCTGGGCAGTGGTGGAGCATGCCTTTAATCCCAGCACTTGGGAGGCAAAGACAGGTGGATCTCTGTGAGTTCTAGACCAGCCTGGTCTACAAGAGCTAGTTCCAAGACAGGCTCCAAAGCTACAGAGAAATCCTGTCTCGAAAAAACGAAAACAAACAAACAAGCAAACAAAACCAAAACAAACAAACAAAAAATACCTAATTGAAAACAACTTAGGAGGAGAAAAATTACTTGGGCTAAGAGTTTCAGAAGGTTTTGGCCATCATGGCAGGAACAGCATGGTGGAGTGGTTTCATGGTGGTAGGAAAATGTGATGAAGATCCTTATAGCTTCCTGTTCAGGGAACAGAGAAGAGAACCTAAGCAGAGTTAGCTATAAACCTCATAGACATGCTCAGTGATCCATCTTCTCTGGTCAGGACACTCATCTCAAAGGTTCTACAATCTCCTCAAACAGCATCAAGAGGTCAAATGTAGAGATCCATGACCCTTCAGGGGGCATTTCGCAGTCAAGACCATAATAGGCTTTTAAATGTGGGGTGGGGAGGGATGTAGGTATAGGTGAACAAAATTACAAAACAATTTATATATTCAAGTAAAAAACAGAGTATTTATAGAAGAATTCGTAGTGTATTGTCTATTTGTTAGTTACTGTCATGGCTACTCTTGGTTGCCAATTTGGCTACAACTGGAATCAAGCAAAATTCAAGTAGCTGGCCATGGCGGGAATGCTAAAAATACCAGACACAGTAAAAGTACATAAAAGTAATATCTTGATGATAGTGGAAGTCTTTTGTTTTTCCTATAAGTCTACTCTTTGTAGTTAATATAGGTATGTTATTTGGGGAACAGTGCTTCTGGGGGTACCCTGACTTTCTAATGAAACTATTCTACCTGGATACTGACTCCTTACCTCATGTGTGCCAGGAATCTCAGGGAATTCCCATTTTCTTCCTTAGTTCTTCAGAATATTATTCCACTTATTGACCAGAGGAATTTGTAACTTGGAGTAAAAACTTTTTATTTATGGTATTGAGTGCAAGACACAATTTAACTTGGTGTTCTAAGGTTCATGATATTAAACGTGTCTTCATTAAAGCAGTAGTTGTCTGATGGTTACTTTTATAAACAGGGCATTGAACAACATACCACACATCCCATAATCAGAGGAATTCCAAGAAGAAAAGGCCTGCTGCTTTTTCCAGGAGCCAGAGGCATTCCAGTGATAGGCAGGCTGTACCTCCCTGCCCTGCTCTGCCTGTGACTTTCTGCTCTCTTCCTTGGAAACTCAATTTTGATGTGTGTCTTGTTTCACCTCTACTTGTCTCAAGTTTGTTTCTGCATTCTGTTAAAGGAAGAGACTAGAGGAAAGATAAAGTGTTATCAGCGCCTTTCTCTTCTTTGCAGGCACACATGGCTTTAGCAGTGTTATGTGACATTGATTGTTTGTTTCCTAGCCACCCGGCAGCTCAGACCTGAAATAATCACACAGGAACTGTATTAATTAAATCACTGCTTGGCCCATTAGCTCTAGCTTTTTATTGGCTAAATCTTACATCTTAATTTAACCCATTTCTATTAATCTGTATATTGCCATCTGGCTGTGGCTTACCAGGTAATATTCTCTCTGGCATCTGTCTCCGGTGGGGCTACATGGCTTCTCCTTCACTTCACCCTTCTTTCTCTCAGCATTCAGTTTAGTTTTTCATGCCTGGCTCTGTTCTACCCTATCAGACCAAGCCAGTTTCTTTATTAACCAATGGTATTCACAGCATATGGAAGGGGATTCCATATCATAGCAGAAAATATGTGCTTTTGTACAATATCACACCCTTTAAATGGTGGTTCCCCTATTTTGCTATAGGTTTTTCTTGGTCTTAGTAATATTCATTTCTGCTTTACCCCTTCAGGACTAGGCTTCTTACCTATACTATCCTAGATAGATTATTTACACTTGATTAAAATTGTTTAAAACACTCCGTCATCTTTAGTTGGGAAATTGGCCTCCATTTTCTTTTGATAGAGAATTCATTTCCCTGTGATGTAAGAAGTCCTTCTGTAAATATGTTCTTTTTATTGGTAAATGAATAAAGAAACTGCCTTGGCCTGTTGATAGGGCAGAGAAGAACTAGGTGGTAGAGGGACTATAATGAATGCTGGAAGAAGGAAGGCAGAGTCAAGAGAAGCCATGTAGCCCCACCAGAGACAGCTGCTAGAAGGGACCTTGTTCGTAAGCCACAGCCACGTGGCGAAACTCAGATTAATGGAGATGGGTTAATTTAAAATATGAGAATTAGTCAGAAATATGCTTAACTATTGGCCAAGCAATTGTGAAAATAATATGGATTCTGTGTGGTTATTTCGGGGCTGAGCAGCCATGAACATGCAGCCTCTTAAAACATCCCTGCACTTAATTCAATTGACCATTTCAAAGGACATCTGATTCTCCCTTATCATCTACTGAAATTATTTACTTTTCCTGGAAGGAATTGTCCAAATTTGCCTATTGTCGATTGAACAAGAAAATCACAGATTCTGTTCATTCTGCCATTTGCATTGGAATTTTCTCATGTGCTCTGAGTACTCTCTGATGGATGACCAGTTGGGCAGAGTAGTAGAAACAGTGGAAGGAGGAAAGAACAAACTAAGTTCAAAATGTTGGTCTTGATTTTTTTATTGGTGACATTTGAAGTAAATGAGGAAAATTTTAGAACCTCAGGGACAGTTGGCTGCTTCACCAAAACCATTGTCATAAGGGCTTGTGAAAAGCCTGCTGTGAGAAACAAAACTGATGATCTAATGGCACTATGTCTTCAAAAAGAACATATATAAAGCAGTGTAGTCTAACCTTACATACTAACTCATGTATCATGTTTATAGACATGTGGTCACTATTGCAGCACAGTAGGAATTCAGTATTCCACAAAGGTTATTTAACTTTAGGGGTTTGTCATATTCCCTATTGTTCCTCCATTGTCTACGGGGCTGACTGACAGATACTTTCTCCACAACATATATTTTAAAAGATATTTTTAAGTCTCTGAGCTTTAGGAAGGACTGAAAACCACATTTACATGAGGCAAGTTAGCTAAATTAGAGTTAAATCGACTATCATCCTAATGAATCTAGAAGAAATTTATTAAATAATCAAGTGGAACAGTGGCTTACTGCATTTTTGTGACTATAATAAAATCTATAAGTCTGAACAACTTATGAAGAACACACATGTGTTGTCAATATTTCTAGACACCCAGAAATCCAGGATTGACATGCTTATAGATGAACTCATCTGAAGAGGGCTGTTCTCATTCCCTAAAATGGCCCTCTCTTAACACATATTACAGAGAAGATGAATAATGTGTTTTCCCATGTGGAGGCAAGAGAGCTATCCCTCACCTGAAGCCTCATATATGGGCCTTTTAATTTCATATATGAATATTCTGCCCCCATTTAATACAAAAAAATGCTGTTCTTGAACTCCTTTTCTTTCTCTGTGTACACTCATTTGCAGTTTTGTAGTAACATCTATGGGTTATTTGTCACGGAAGAACGTAAGTTTTGGTTGATTATCTCAGATATCCATTTAATGGTTTGTCACTTCAGCTCAAGATGTAATTTCCTGTCCATTATGTTGTAGATTTCTCATATATCTGTCAGCACGCCACTTGGCAAGCCTCTCATTTTATCTTATCTTTGAAAGATGTCTTCTTTCTGTCACCTTTGGTTGTCTTGCCATTTCCTTATCTATGGCTAAAGATTCTGTCTATGAAGTCTGTAGGTAAAACTCTCTTCAACATCCACTTATTTTCAGTTGGTGCTCCCTGCATCTATGAATATGTCATTAATATTTCTCAATAAAATCTAAGTTCTCCTTTAGTTCTAGATCTTCACTTCAAAAGCAAAAATAGTAACGGATACAATGGGGGACCATGCTTCTTCTCAGCTTCTGTCATTTTTGCCATCTATGTAAACATAGAGAATGCCAGATAAAGATTAGATGCTTGCTACCGCAAAGGATCCAGAAATAAGGATAACTTTACCTACAGATATGCACAATATGCCCCACTATACTGTGTTCTAAGATTTCTACTCTCTAGAACTTTCTGTATGTAAGCCCCTCTGTTTATATTATTTTATTATGAAAGTCTCAAAAAAATAAATGTAACCTTATGGCTTGTTTGCTTTAAAACAAAAATAGAGACACATTGTAAGAATTTTATATACTTTGTATACTTTATAGTTCACTTTTTGTTGTGATAAATATCAGGACCAAAAACAGCTTGAGGAGAAGATGGTTTGTGTCTCCTTGTACTTTATATTCTATCATTGAGGGATGTCAGGAAGAGAACTAAAGGAACCTTGGTGGCAGGAACTGAAACAGAAGCCATGGAGACATGCTACTTACTGGCTTGCTTTCCAGGGCTTGCTCAGCTTTCTTTCTTGCACAGTAGAGTATCGCCTGCTCTGAGTAGCACTGCCCATAGTAAGTGGAACTTCCCACATAAATAATTCATCAAGAAGATGCTCGTGCTGACTTGCCTACAGGCTATCTTGTAATCTTGACTGAGATTTCCTTGTGTGTGTAAAATTAACAAAAACTAACCAGTACATTTAAACAACAACCCACTGTAGATTCTGACTTATAAGCCTCACCAAAAAAGGTCTAGTTGCTATATTAAAATCTGGGAAATATTTCTTCTAAGCTCCACAGAACAACATCTTCAGGGTAGTGGTTCCCAAACTGAATCTCATACAAAGATAAATACTTATACTTGCAGGTATTTTCTAAAATGCAGGTGTTTTAGAAGCATTTCCTTCAGTTTCAGATCTGGGATATTGGTGGTGTGAGGGTCTGAGCTATCTAGTTCATATAATCTGTCTAGAAAATTCTTATGATTGGTGAGGTGTAGGAAGCACTCAGGTAAGGAACTGAGTAATGGAGGGGAAATTTCAATAATTGAGACATATTATTCTTGGGAAGAAGATCATCCCATCTAGCTTTTACTCCCTTGCTTCCAATTTCATCGATGTTAAGATGGAATAAGCTAACCGAAAAAGCCCTTTTCCTGAACTTCATTCTTACAAGGCAAAAAGATAGGGACCTCGGGAGGGAGTGGTTATAAAACACTTCTTGGAGCTTCATCAGTCAAGGATTGAAATCTCGATGTAGCTGGGTACTTGAGGAAATCAGATTCCATCAGTATTCATTCTGCAGGGTGGCAGAGCACCGTCCACGAGTCAATTAAAGTGGACACAGTAAAGGAGAGAGCTGGGCTTCAATGACTAAAGCTTCTGAAAGGGGAGATGGCCCAAGAAGGAAGATCAGCAAGCTTTGAAATTTAATTTTGAAAATATGACCTGAGGCAGCTATAGAAAACCAATAGGGCTGCACAGGGAGCCCTCATATGAATCCAGACTCTAAATATCAAGTGCAAAATACGAAAGGAGGGACACATAATTGAAACTACAAAAGAAGAGCATGACACTATGAAAACAAGGTCAGAAACTTGGAGTCTTTGAAGTATCAAAGCAAGCATTATGGTTTCCACTCACAGATAAAAAGCTGAAACTACAGAAGATTAAGTGACAGGCTTCCATCTCATATCTAAACAAACAGACCCAAGTTCTCTATTATTTCCTTACACCCTCTACACAAAGCAACTCCAGACTCTCTACTTACTTTGTGTACATAGAGTTATCCTACATACAACAGACAAGAGGATACTTTTATGTCTTCAAGAAAAAAAATCTTTAATGTGAGATACACTGCAAGATGATGTCTAAAGGAAATGGCTATTAATGCATCTTCTGATACCAAAAGCCAAGACAAATCATGTCACTGTATTTTTATTTTTCTGAAGTCAATTTTTATAACCTTCAATATGCTTTGAATCATTGTAGTCATCTGCTTGGTTTTGAAAGGATGGTTGGATGCCCTTTAGTCTCAGGCTGGAGGGTTTGAAAATTAATCTCTTTTCATGACCAACTTATGGCATTCCCTTATGCCAAGATATGGTTATAACTTAGGCTTTTAAAAGAAAGTCTTAGTTTAGTTTTGATGAAATCACTAAAACCTCACTGAACACAGCTCCATGACCGTAAATGAAGCCAGGCTGAGGCTATAAAACACCTAAAGTTGGACTTCTAGATCGTTAGCTGACTTTTAATGTATATTGGACAAGATCAAAAGGCTAAGTAATTACCTAATCAATCCTCCCCAGAAGTCTTTGTGGTAGGTAACTAATACCATTAAACTCATTCACCAATGGGAAACTGAGGCAATGAATGAGTCTGTGTGAATATTTTTTTTGCCTTTTATTCCTGTGCTATGTGCAGTTCTGAAAAATAAGGTCCTATTACCTTTCTAAGTATCTGTCTCCAATATAATGGAGTCTTTTCTAGCAGGTGACTAAGAAAGAAAGAAAGAAAGAAAGAAAGAAAGAAAGAAAGAAAGAAAGAAAGAAAGAAAGAAAGAAAGAAAGAGTTAAATAATAAGAACCTCAGCCTCAGGTTGGACTAAGTGTGCACACAGAAAGAAATGTTCTTTTAGAAAATTCTTCCATCATTACAGATACATTTATAGCCTTTGCGTAAAGCATTTCAGATGACTGATACACTAAATGTTGAATCATGGTCTATTTTGGAAGGGGGATAGAGAACACCATCAGGATATCAATAGAACACAAGTAGGTATTCTGTTCTATTGGAAAATAGCAACTGCAGTCATAACATACAACTTCTGGAGAGTTCCATGTACCTTTGAATATACTAGCTGGCCAAAAGAGCATCAGAAATAGATTGCTTAAAAGAGAAAAGAAAGAAAGGAAAGCATGTGTGCAGAATGAACACAAAAAGTGAGAAACCTGAACTCTGTCAAAAGAGCCAGAGGAGATGTATGGGTAAGGTTGAAGGTAAGGTAATTGCTATGAACTAGCGAGAGCTTGAGTGCTTCACTATATTTTCTCTCTAAGTCAGTCACCAAGATTCATGAAAATGCTGTGACCAAATCTGGCATTCACTACTCTATTTCAAAAAGCCTAGCAAGTACCTAGCTTTCTCTGCGTAAAAACCCACAGCAGCTTAGAGGTGAGGGAGTTCAACCGATGATGGAGAGAGCAACACAGTGAGCTGATTTGCTGGAAGCCAGGCTGATCATCAGAGCTGTGGGCTGGAGCTCATGGGTCTTGTTGTCCAGAGTTTTAATTCCAGGAAGAACATCCTGTTCTTTTCTGTCATTTTCTTCCTTCATTCAACAAATGTACCTATAGTGATGAATACGGTGAGGGAGCTACACTACTAGTCCTGGATTTTTAGAGAGAGATAATCTCTGACCGAGGACCTTGCAATGCAGCAATGCAGTCCAGTTGTTTTGCTTGGCAAGGTACTGACAATAAGACAGGAACTACTATGTGAGTGGTGTATTTAAGAAGCTTTGAGGGGAGAAAAATGATAAACCTAAGGTCCCAGAAGCGATACAGAATTCGCTTTATAGCTCTATATTTTTAAATTGGCTATTGAATTTTGGAATTCTTAAATAAAATCTTTGACCTCAAATGAAATGATTTAAGAAATCATAACCAAGATATTTGTATCATTGATTCAATTAAAGGCTTAGTATTTTTGTAAGCATATATTTTCTCTGGAGGTTTACATATTTTTACATGGCTTATGTTATAGATTGATTTTTTTTTTTAGAGTCAATGCATTATATATTCAGACCATTCCATCCCTCAAACTGTGATCTCTATTTAGAAATAAGGTCGCTATAGGGGTAACCCAAATTAAAATAAGACTATGATGCTGATGCTATTCTAGTATAACTGGTATTTTAGTATAAATGAGGCACTTGGCCTACAGATAGAACATGTTAGCACAACACAGAGGGAGAAGATGCCCATGTGACTTAAATACAAGTCAATGGATACCAAAGAGACATTCCTTGAAGTTTGCATTTCTTTAATTCTATAGTTCTGTTCTCTAGGATTGTCTGAAAATAAGTTTATTTTAAAGAAAATGAATCTCAGTTACTTTGTGAGGGTAGCCTTGGTGAAGGAAGACTGCAATCTTGTAGAGTAATCAAAGAACAGGACTGAATTTTATATATGATAGATTGGCCCTGAAGATTCATACACACACGCGCACACACACACACACACACACACACACACACACACACACACACACACACACACATATTCTCTCTCTGAACCACATGGCCTATTGGACTCTACAACAAGGACTACAGAATAATTTCATGGGTTCTTTAATGGCTGAATGGGGGTGCGGTGGAGATTCAGAATATTCCTATATCACACCTCGTTTTAATTACCATTAGTAACCCTTCAGTAGGTTTCAAAATTGGTTCTTAATGTCCTCTTACCACTGTATCATATAGACCTGATCATGCTGATAACACAAAAGTCTTTTTATCCTTTTGTTATAAGAAAATCAAGCTGCTCACATTGGAATGACTGGGCTTCTGGTTGTCACTACAAATCTCTAATTTGGTTGTTCTTAATAAAAGAAGCCTATGGCTTGAAGGTTTGGGTGACCATTTTTGCAGTAATAGATGCAACATTTTTTAAAAAAAAAATCATGTGACCAGGACTGCAAATGGCAATTCAAATAAGTACTCTTTCAACATAAAACATTTATGAATGTTATTACTCAGTATCTTTACAGTGTAACTGCATGCCAATGAAAATTGTGATTGCTTAAGGGCTGAGGTACATCAGCTCTCTGTACATTCTGAAATTGGCCAGATGTGCATTTTAAAGGCATACACTTTCTAGGTAAGGTGACATGACTGCATTTGAAGTAGGTATATCACCTTGAAATCTCTACTCATGCTCAAGTCCTGAGCCTTATGGATATACTTGCCTTCAGAAGGAAAATTTGATCTTTGACCAATTTGCTGTGTGCCCTTATATAATACAGTTCTTCTTATAATGCCATAATTTTAATTAAAAGGTCATGAATTTGAGAAACAGTGGAGAGTCATGAGGCCAAGGAAAAGGAAAAGGAAGAGGAAATGATATAATTACATTTTAATTTGTTTTTTTAAAAAAATAAAACGAATCAAAATAATGAGGAAAATAATTTTTAAAAGGGGGAAAGGGGTGTAGTAAATATTGGAAATATAGTTATGATAGGACCTGTATCTTTCCATGATGTTCCCAACCTGTTAAGCCAACAGGTTAATTCTCATTGTTCTAGGTCCTTACTTTTTAATAGTGTGATATAAAGGCAATGGGCAGCATTACTAGGAGTTCTTTTTTCTGAGTTTAACTATATTGTATGGAAGGCAATAGGGTGAAAGGACAAACTACATTCTGGTCCCAGAGAGTTTATTTTCCACAGCATCTTCCAGTCTTTATGAAATACTTGGCAGCACCAGTGCAATGGAATGCCATGTTCCTTATTGGCAATTGAGGCACTCAGCCTGGTCTCTGTCCACTTCTCTTTCTATTGGCAAATGCAAGGCTCTTTTAATCCTCTCCCATAAGGCCTTGAGAACAAAAGCATTTGGTAACTTCATTGAAGATTTGCGACTCTCTGAACTGCCCACATATTACTGAAGCTTATTTCCCTTCCAAATACAGCCAGCAGTTTGCTCTGGAGTCTCAATTATCTCTTGTTGCTGTGGCACTCAGCTGCCAAGCACCATTTCATTGCTCCTAACCATCGTTCAGACACACAAAGAGCAGGCATAGCAAGAAGGAATATCCGTTCATTAGTGGACTTTGAGGGCCACCAGCTGGAATGCTTCCTAAATCAGCTGGAGGACAAAAATGTGAATGATAAGTCACATGGCAGACTTGACAAGTCTTATCTCCAATAAAACAGATGATGATTCTGTAGGTTTCCCTAGACTTCGATGCTCATCTTTGATTGTACAGCAACTATAGCAATTCATCCTGTCTTAGCAATTGAAAACAAAGGTGAAAAATCACCACCGTTGAGTCAGGACTTTGGACCAACTTTTCTAGGTTGTCTCTTACGAGGCATGGAAGGGGAAGGCAGGGAGGGAAGATGGAGATCTCTGTGAAAATGTCATGTGACCATTTCTTTGATGTTGGAACATTGACAATCTGCCACCATTCAGAAGAGTCCCTGAGACTCTGAAATAGTACCCATCAGTGCACAGCTGTCCTTTGTCTTGGTTTCTCTATGTAAACCTGCATAGCTAAAACAAGGGTTTTTAAGTTCTGTGCTCACTGTGAGTCCGCTGATGGCATTTGTCTTCCCCAGAGTGGATAAATTGTTCCAGTTAAAAGAGATAATTTGGTGCCCTCCAGTGGCTAGACCTGACACCTCACTCTTGACCTTTCAACCTCTTTTTTTCCTTATGGGAGTTACAATTCAGTGCTTTCTTTAATCTGAGAAACAGAATCCCCATTTCCTCAATATAATGGAGGACAGGGTCAGGAAGCAAAAAGTAGAGACAAATATGTCAGTTTGTAATAATAATAATAATAATAATAATAATAATAATAATAATAATAATAATAATAATAATAATAATGACATTTCTGTGACAGTACTATTCTTTAGACTTAAATGGCCTTATGAGCCCATTGTTTTTCTTGAAACTACGTAAATTTGAAACCATATTTTTCAAATTCTCCTGTGCAATGACTCCAGGATCCTAGAGAATGGAGACATGTTTCTAAGTGACGTTTACACTTCAACACTTAGTTAGATGGCTCCTACTGCTGAGAAAAAGTAATTTGCTTTAAGAGTCCAAAAAAGAAATAATAGTAAAATTCCTGCTCCAGTTACACATTTCACATATCTAAGCATCTCTGATTGGTGCTGTAATTTGGAGAGGCCAAATAGTCTTCTGAGAGGCCATCAAAGAATTACATTACAAATTCCTTCTTTGTCAAGGATGGGCAACATGAACTTGTAAATATCTTCCAGTCAGTTTTTAACACACAATGATTTATAAATTATTAAAGAAAGAAACAAAGGAGTCGGAAAGAAACATCTACCTAAACATCTTTGTTTTATAGCCAGACAAAGCCATGCCCTTTTGCTTATATGAAAGGTGAATCACTCACTTTCTCTTTCATTCTTACTCCAGTACCTATTTTAATTATGGTGGTGAATCTAACATTTATATGTCTCATGACCCCTTTATGTAAGGTTCATTATGAAAAGAGATGTCTAGAGGCAATGATATAGCAGCTCAGTCATAGGCTGACTAATGGAAACAAAAATATTTTATCAAATATATTATTAGTCATGGACACTTTTTCCAGAGTTGGTTTGAGGGGAACAAGTTAATAAGATCCAAGGAATGGGATAGAAAGAAAAAAAAAGTTGTCAGACGTGGCATGTATGTGTGTGTGTGGCTGTGTGTGTTGTTGTTATAGGTAATACTCTACAATTGAGAGATCAGTAAAATACACTAAAAGGTGGAAATAAGTACACAAAAAACACATTGATTGTAGCTTTGTGAGCACAAAAGAGTAGCCATTGCTCAGCTGTGCCTGCCTACTGACTTACTAAAATACAGTCAAATTGAGATCTGACCTCAGTATAAACTATTCTGAAGAATTTTACCAAAAGATATGATCAAAAGTAATGGTTTTAAAGACTTTATACAAAATAGTAGTATAAAATATTTAATCTGTTGCTTTCCCCTCTTGTTCATTTTTTTTTCTGGAAGGAGACAATGGTAGTTTGGTGAGTATGTAGCAACTGAATTCTGAGTATTTTTTAAAGTTGGCACCCACAGAAATTGCTAACAGCCTGAATGTGGGGTGTGAGAAGTAGGAGTCAAGAATGACTTCACGGATGGACTTGTCATTAGTGAGGATGAGGGAGTGTGTGGGAAGAAATGTGAAAAAATATGGCTCAATGACTTTAAATGAGTCACCCAAGGTCTCCTTGGTGAGTCAGAGAAGAACAGTTACTTGAATTGACAGGAAAGTAAAAGATCTGTTAGTTTGCTTTCTGTGTCTTTAAGAGTTGGAAAGTTTGGGTTCCAAGGAAGAAAAATGATTTGCACAAAGTCACATAGGAAATGAAGAACAGGGCCTCTGAGATAGGTGTCCTGACAGGCAGATAAGTGGGCTATTTTTACCTTGGCACTATAACTATGAAAATTCAAATATAACCATATTTAAGCAAGTCTGTAAATATGTTCAGGGACGAAGAATATCTGAAGACACTTTGGGGGAGAATGCCTTCAAATCCCATAGGTAAACCTTATTCTGCACTCAGGAATGATTGTTGTAGTGAGATTGTTGGATACCCTCATTTGAACTAGGAATAAACGAAATACTATCTTTTTAAAATGCGTTTAAGGTCATGGTGAGCAATGGTAACTATCATTTAATAGAAAAATATTCCCATCAAGGGCCAGAAATTCCATCTTTAAGCTCAAGAAATCTCACAGCTTAACTCATAGCAAGGAAGACAGATGAAGTATAACAGATTAGAAATGCCATCCTTTAAAAATGTTCTTTCCAAATGAGAGTTCAAAGTGAAATGGTTATGGTGATTTATGTTTGAAGATAAGATCATAAGACCTGGATATATAATTGCTCACTCTTTTATACTCTTATCTCTGTACTTATGTGGAGTAGAATTATATATAAAATTTGTTTTAAATCATCTATTGCCATAATAATGTTGCATAAAGAAGCACACCAACATGCATAGATTGAGTGCATTAGTGAAATTTTGGCTGTCTTTTAATCTTAGTTCCTGAAGAAAGCTTCCAAATCCTTATAATTTCATGTGTAGTAGGAATGTCTTGCTTAATTATGATGAACCCTGGTGTTTCTATACACACTAGCAAATTAAACCATGGAAATGGGTGGTAGACTTTTGCTCTACCCGACTCTAGTCAGATGTATGAAGAGAGAAGGCAGAATGTGGACTGAGAAACATAGGTGAAGATTTAACCAACCATATCTGTGTAAACCTGGAATTTCACGGGGCTTCTGTATTATGCAGTGTATATAATATGCAGTGTATTTTGAAATATCCATGTAAGAGTTGTTCATCCTTACCTCAAAAAACAGGTTAACATAAACATCATGTCCAAGAGTCTCTTGGATTTTGCCCTGTGTGAATATAAGTAATGGTTATGATTTGAAACTTTTGCTATAAGGCAACTAATTATATTGATAAGTATCATGTTTTTTATTGAAAAAATAATCTGAGACATCTTTGCAAACTACTGAACCAGAAGTGGTAGTGAGTGCTTCATTTATATTCAGTTGAACTTGACAAAGATATCCAGAGCCTCTGCCTCTCATGTGCTGAGATTAAAGGTGTGCACCACCACCTCCTGGCACTCTTAATTTCATTAAAACATGTCCTTTGGCTCTTTCTTCAGTGCCACAATTCATATAACAGGACTTGGTTTGAGATGTTCTGGTAAAATCAAAAAATATGACAGGATGACATGGTCTAAGAGATTATACTTTTTACCCAGTAAGACAATTTCTCTAAGATGTTCTGTTAACTGTTCAAAAAAGCCAACTTACACTGCTTTTGCATACTTGTTACAAATACAATGGTGTCCAATAACAGCACTGTTCTTATCATATCCATCAACTTCACAGAGGCTCCAAGTATCAAAGAATAGTCTTATAAAAAGAGTTTATGAGAGTCTGCCTCCTAGATGAGGACTGAGATACCTCTAACCAAGCTTCAAACATCCAGCGACATTTCTCCAGTAGTACCAAATGGAACTATGAAAAGATGGCCATTTCCTTTAAGGTGGTAATAACTTACAGAGAAATATGAACATCAATCACTTCAACCTGAACAGAGCACTGTAAATGTAAATAACAAATTTAAAAAAAGAGGCCACCAGGATTCAGAAATGAAAGTGGTTGTTTCTACCTGCAACCTAAAGGAAGATTTCGCAGAAGCAACAGCATTTTAACTGGTCTTGACTAAATAAGATTTGAACATGAAGAGACAGAGAAGGAGAAAATAGAACACATATACAAAGTAAGGCTTGGCATTTTTGAAATCTGGGAATGATTGGTTTGATAAGAGGGAAAATGCAGATACTGGAAAGTGTGAGTAGGTGAACTCTAGTACTCAGTTCTCTGAGAATATTCAACTGGATCACCAGTTTCATGGAAGAGATCTGCGAGTCCAGGCATCCATAAGAAAGATACAAAGAATGTCAAAAGATAGGGATAAGGGAATTATTTTGACCTTAGAATTCATTTTCTCCCATTAGGGTTTGTTTTCCCAAGTGTGTGTTAACACCTAGCACTGTGCCTTTGCCATAACTGTTCTGCTAATTTCTTTTAACACGATTTGTATCACCATTGACTTAAATGTACTCAGCCATTTTGTATGTATAAAACTACGTTACTAATATACTTACATGTAGACACACCTGTGCAAACATATACACACTTGTGCTGTCTTCTCTCACACATTGACTGTCAGAGAAAGCACACATTTATTTGTCTAAAATGTGGCTTAACTTAGACCTATGCTCTTTCTTTTAACATTTTTTTTAAATTACAAGATATATTCATCCATTTTTGTGGCTCTATATAACTCTTTGCCTATGTTTTTGGAAGCTATAGCATATACAGGTATACAGGTTACCTAAAAACCATGATTAAGACAATAATCGTTATTTTGAGAAACAAATATATAAAACACTTCTGTCAGTAAAGGGAAGTGCGCACTCATTCAAGGAACAATTTTAATTTCCTACTCCCACTCAAAAGATTTAACCATAAATAGAGAATTCAATGCTCATTTTGCTTAAAGAAACAACATGCTATACTATGTATTGATATCCAGCATGTGGATAAGTAGTAGGCATTACTAACATGATGCCTAAATGAACAAATGAATGACTACATTACTGTTTGTCTGAAAATAATTTATAACAATATAAAATAGCATTTTCTTGTACTGGTTACACATTGACCTTGGTCACACAATCTTCTCAATTATCCCTTCTGTTGTTTTTAACCTTATTATCTTGAACAGTCCTTCCCTTTGCATTTCTGTCTCCCTCAATTTTCCACTTCCCCTTAAAGAGCATGATGAATATTAATTATGTATTAATATACAAAAATAGCACCATCATTACCTTTGATTTTTATTTCACTTGCCCCTACTCTTTCATGTCTCTTGATCTCTCACTCCTTTGTATGATGCTAAATCAGCAAGTCCCTTTTTCTTATTTTATCTCCTCACTTTTTTTTTCTTTGGTGGATCTTTATTTCACTATTCTTTAACTACTTCTCATTGTGTTCAAATTGGTTATGGTCATATCCCCCAGTTCATAAAGATAGCATCTAAATGCAAATACTCACCAGAGAAAAAATACAGAGTAGAAGATGGAAATAATGCTTTGAAATAAACATGGTATATTGAATTGGTTTCCAAATCAGTACCAGTAAATAAAATCCAAATAGCAGTGCCGAGAGACACAAGATGAATGTATTTTGAAATTAGAAGTTTCCTTTCCTTTTTTCCTTCCCTCCTTCTTTCTTTCCTTCCTTCCTTATTTCCTTCCTTATTTCCTTCCTTTCTTCCTTTTTATTCCCTTTAAAACATCAGAGAAATTTAAAATTTCTTCTAACAGCAGAGGAGTCTCTTAGCTGATACTGTGACATATCTTATCAGATAATCCATATGCGTATTTAGACAAATATAAACAAAATGGAATCTGGGAGGGGGGTTAAAATTTGACTTGAAAACTATTCATTTTACATAAAATAAATGAAAGTTTCCTAAGCTACCATTCCATTGTGAATGTGTGTGCCTTTTCCCTCGGAAGGCAACCTGATTAGTTAGTGAACTTTAAAAAAGATGTCTCTTGCTCGTGCTCTCTCTCCTTCTGCTCCTGATTTGGACCTTGAGATTTCTGTCCGGTGCTCCAGTGTGAGTCTCTGTCTCTGTCTCCTTTCATCGCCTGATGAAGGTTAATATTCAGGAGGATGCCTATATGTTTTTCTTTGGGTTCTCCTTATTTAGCTTCTCTAGGACCACTAATTATAGGCTCAATGTCCTTTGTTTATGGCTAGAAACCAAATATGAGTGAGTACATCCCATGTTCCTCTTTTTGGGTCTGGCTTACCTCACTCAGGATAGTGTTTTCTATTTCCATCCATTTGCATGCAAAATTCAAGAAGTCCTTGTTTTTTACTGCTGAGTAGTACTCTAATATATATATATATTCCATACTTTCTTCATCCATTCTTCCATTGAAGGGCATCTAGGTTGTTTCCAGGTTCTGGCTATTACAAACAATGCTGCTATGAACATCATAGAGCATATACTTTTGTTGTATGATAAGGCCTCTCTAGGGTATATTCCCAAGAGTGGTATTGCTGGGTCCAGGGATCAGGACCGTGAGGGGTGCACCCACACACTGAGACAATGGGGATGTTCTACTGGAACTCACCAAGACCAGCTGGCCTGGGTCTGGAAAAGCCTGGGATAAAACTGGACTCTCTGAACATAGCGGACAATAAGGACTACTGAGAACTCAAGAACAATGGCAATGGGTTTCTGATCCTACTGAACGCACTGGCTTTGTGGGAGCCTAGGCAGTTTGGATGCTCAACTTGCTAGACCTGGATGGAGGTGGGGGTTCCTTGGACTTCCCACAGGACAGGGAACCCTGATTGCTTTTCGGGCTGAGGAGGGGGGGGACTTAATTGGGGGAGGGGGAGGGAAATGGGAGGCGGTGGCAGGGAAGAGACAAAAATCTTTAATAAATAAATAAATTTTTTAAAAAAAGATGTCTCCTTCACTTTATGGTGCTGTTCATGATGAGTAGGGATCCCAAGACTTTCTGTCTCTGAAAACACATGGCTGAGAATCTCTAAGCTTGTGCAGTTCTGCATTTCCCAGTCATAGGGTAGGATGGGTCCTGCCTGGGTACTAATATCTTCTTCTAGAAAAGAACATAAATTCTTATGGCTTCAGAGAGTGACGTAAGAGTGTTTTCAAAAGGATTAGGAGAGGATTCTAAGGAAGTTCTCACTTATAACAGCAGCATTGTTCCCATTACCTGTGATAAGACATAAGCATCAACCTAGTAACCCCTTCTCAGGTACATGTGAAGATCTTCGTTCTTGTCTTTACACGTGGCATTTTTTTTCCCAAAAAGTCTTTCTTCACTTAGTTAACAGAACATATGGATTCACCCTTTAAAACTCCTCTACTTTGGCATCAGACCTGGTCCCTTTACTCATTAAGTCATTCAACCATTTATTTACTCAATGTCTCCTTGGTCGGTAAGCTATGGAAATGTAGTCAGCAAAAGACGTAAAACAAACTAAAATCTCTACTCTCATGGAGGTTGTATTTTAGTAGAGGACATGAATAGTCATCTAAATAAATAAAATATGCAGAGATGAAGAAATTCATCAATGCTGTAGAGAATATAAAGCAGAAAAGAAATCATAGAGTGCCAATGCTTCGAGCTGGGAGTAGCTTCTGATTTGAACAGGCTAAGGAAGAAATATATCTGAGCAAAGAAGAGAAAGACTAGAGTGGTTGGAAAGTGTGCAGTGATTGTTCTAGGCAGGATTCTGAATGTTGTCATTTATTGTCATTTATTGTCCCTCTACACTGTCACTATTTTCTTAAGTTCATTTACTGAAGTCTGTGGTTGTTAATTACTATGATTTTAAATAAATCATATCCATATTATATAAATAAGATATTTCAAATTCTGTATTTTAATTTCATAGAGATTGAAATAGTGGTTGTTTTATCTGTGTATTCTCATTAGATATTGTGAAGTTGAGACCCAAAGACCACTCAGCACAACTGAAGTCTGAATTTGAGAGTCATTCAACTGCTCAGAGACTGTCTGGAGAGAATCAGTTCCCACAGAGCACAGAGTAGCCAAGACTGCTTTCTGCAGGGAGAAACACACACACACACACACACACACACACACACACACACACACACACACACACATCTAGCTTTGCAGTGGCAGGGACAGTAAAGCAAAGAAGCAGTTTGCCAAAAGCAGAATCCGAAAGCTTGCACTTAGCTGGCACATCTTGACCCCAAGTTTCTAGAACAAAGTTGCGTAATTTCCCACATGACTTTTCACAATTAGGGTAGGAAAGGGAGCCAGTTTCAGGTTAGGTGAAATATGGCTCATACTGAGACAAGCAAGAGGAAACTTTAGCCTTTCAAAAAGTAATGCTGCTTGGTCCTCAGTGAGTACTCCAGATGTTCATTACATTGAATTTAATAATAATGTGAATTTCAGTAGCTAAAATATATGATCAGGGGAGCGTGTTCTGACCATGGGTGAAATTCTGCTAGCAACTTTTGAGCCTTGGATGTCTTTTACATTTACTTTCACTTTATTTATTTTTCTTTCTGTTTACTTTTCCTGTGTGAATCTGGTTCCTATTCTCTGGTAGAAATAGAGTTGTTCTAGATATTGCAACATCAGTAGTCATCATGCAATAGAACAAACAGCAGGTAGAATTTTGCCTTATGATAGTAGCTATCAGGGATTCTGCTATTTTTACCATTTAAATTGTATTTGTGGAATTTTAAGATTTACACAGACCTAGTGTCATCAAGTCTTAGTAGCATGAAGTTCTATGTCTATAGAACCATGCAGGTGACTTGATGGACAGGGGTGGAATTATGACTAATATAGAATGATAGCCTATGTAAGCACAGAGGCCTTCACCCAACACTTCGGCATCATGCTCCTTCAAAATTCAGAGTCACATGGTAATGTGAAACTGATGCACATCCCTGTCATGTAAAAAATCTAAGTATTCAACACTGATGGCATAGCCAATATTTTAAGTGAAAAAAATATGTTAAAACGAAACAAAACTGGGCATTGACTTCTGTGATTTTCCATCTCTGATTTAGCTAAACCAAGGCATTTATAAGTAGGCAAAATGACAAGTAGAAATGCCAAGCATCTTGCTTGGTCACACTGAAGCAGGGAAAGATCTAGAACTTCCAAAAGAGCCAAGCTGTTGTAAAATTATTTCGTTTATTAAAGTGATCACCTATAAAGTGATACACTGCTCTGATGCTCATACGCACTCATAAATATCACAGATCCTGTGCCTCCCCATTTGTTTGAAGGTTGAATGTAGAAACAGCTTCTGTTACATCAAAGATCAAAACATCAAGGTTTGGAACATTTTGTGTGCTCGTTAGAGTTAGTGTCAGATGTGTCTCCCTGGCTCACACCTACCTGCCATTGCAGGGGAAGCATCCTGTCAGCTATTTATGGAAAACCCCAGGGGTTTCCTCCTGAGATATCCTGAACATATAATTTTCACCACCTTGTGGAGACTGCCACATGTCTTGATGCATCTTCCCCAGTAAAACCTGTAATAGTCTTTGGATTAACACTGCTGTGGATCTTCTTCTTAATGCTGTGATTCTTAAGTTGGCCTCTTCAACTTTGCCCCAGGCCAGTACTGGTTACACTATGAGCACATTATGGGAAAAAGCGAGGCCAGTTTCTGCTGACTGTCCTAATAATATCTATGTAGTCCTCCACAAATTATGAGGTGATTTGCATGCATGTGGAGGGGTGGGGGATACATGTACACATAAATGCTCACAAAAAGGGAAATAGTGGAAGTAGGAGACACTTAGAGACATATATAGAAAATATGTTTCAACATTAATTTATGGGTTATTTTCTTCTCAAAGGATAGTGTAATGCCAGAAGACATGATAATGATATTATATTACAATTTTACTGGACTTTAAAATAAGTTCATTTTTTTCATAATTTGAGATGAGGATGTGTACTACCAGATTCTTTAAATAATTGGATTAATTCATTTACAAGTTAGTTTCTTTTCAGCCAATTTTCAAGAGAATATTCAGTGTAGAATTTATAATAGGAAGTTACATCTTAAAGTGGGGAGTTGGTTGGATTTTAACAAATGCACAGTTTAATTAAGATACGAATAGGATTTCCTTGTGGGCTTTTCTAGCCTATGTTATTCTACCTCAGTTCCTGGCGATCAGTGCTAAATGTTCTAGAATATTAGGTAAAAGTCTCACACTGAATTATTCTTCTGTGAATGGCCCACATCGTATAATGCCTTAGAGATTCATGTACACTGCAGATGTATTAATGATCTGTTTCCTTTTAAATATTTATTTACTTATTTATTTAGAATACTGTGTTTTGTCTGCATGTATACCTACATGACAGAAAAGGAAACCAGATCTCATTACAGGTGGTTGTGAGCCATCATGTGGTTGCTGGAAATCAAACTCAAGACCTCTGGAAGAGTAGCAACCTCTCTTAACCTCTGAGCTATCTCTCAATGATCTGAGTACCAATGATCTGTTTCCTTTTAAAGTTTCATCATATTTCATGGTATGAATATATGGTGGTTTGCTTCTCCACTTACCAGTTGACATAAGTTTGATATATTTATGTTTGGTGCTAATATGAACATAGACATTATGCATAACTGCAACCCAGAGCTTTCTGTAGACCGATACTTTCCTCTTTCCTTGGAGACATATCAAAAAGTTATGTAAGAATTATGTTTCAGAGTTTAGAAAAATTTTCAGACTGTTTTTCCCAAGTGTCTGTACCATTTTAGATCTTTTTCATTTTTTTTAGTTTGTTGAAAAATTTTTACAATATATTTTGATCATATCGATCTTCAACCCCAACTCTCACTAGATTTACCCCTTGATTTACCCCTTTTCTATGCACACAACTGGAAGTCCTCTTCTGTTTCTGAATGTCCAAATATTCCTGTTCCTGAATGTCTAGGAGAAGGATTTTGTGACCAATTCCCCTCTCTATGTTGGGGATTTTGTCTGATTTGAGCTTGAACAGGTCTTGTGAATGTTACTAGCAATATAGGGTAGTCAGTGCTATCCCATGTTTTACATTATTGTTCCTTATACAAAGTAATTTGTAATAGCTAAATTTTGGTGCCAGCTTGGTTGAGCCATTGTGATGGCTTATATTGATTGTTTCTGTGACAAGGAAGCAGTCACCTAAGAGAAAGACCTCTGGGAAAGTTTATGAGGGTATGTTAACATAGTCAAGGTGGGAAGCACAATTCCATAGACTGAAGCCCTGCACTAAATGAAAAAATAAAAATAACCTGAACCTTCCTCTCTCTCAAACCCTCTCTCTCTCCCTCTCCCCCGCTCAGGCCTATTGACACACTATCATTAATTGTGACTATAACTTCCCTGACTTAATGGACTGTCTTACGTATTTTTACTATAATCCAGCAATCTGCCTCAACATGCTTCTTGTTCGATATTTGGTTACATCAATGAGAAAGTTCTTCATGTATCCATGGTATGCAAATATTTGATCAAACATGTCACAAATCTCAGAAAAAGTATTGTTGCTCAAGGTCCACATTCAGATTTGTTGCTTTTAAGTCGATTGCCTTTTGTGATGTGGTTCATCCTGATCTAATTAGCTGGTGGCTTTTAGAAAATAAAAAGGATGCCCGCCATATAGCAGGAGGGAACTTTACCAGAATACAGTTCATATTCAGCTGTAGTATCTGTATTTTCTGTTTTACCATCAGACTTTGAACTTGGAATACAGCTTTTCATGAGTCTCCAGTCAGTTGGAGAACTCTGATTAATGTAATTTAGTGGGCTGATGATGATACACTCTTTGTGATGACTAATGATGAATATTCTTCTGATGAGTAAAAATATTCTTGAACATTGATAATATGCTCATAATTTGCACATAATTTTGGTGAAGTATCTGTTTAAATATTTATCCAGATTTTTCTTGTTATTAGATCATAAGAATACTTCACACACTCTCGTTATGTCTTGAAGGATGCCATGACTCAGATCTGAAGTGTCACCTCCAAACTCATACTTTGAATCCTTGCTCCATAGTGTCAAGCATTGATTTGAGAGCTGTGGGACATTTTGGAGGCTGGGCCTAGTAGATAGAAGGGGGTCACTGGGTATTGACCTTTGAGACTTTATCTATACGCAGTTCTCACATGGTCTTTTCTTCCTGACACTGACCATGTGGATAGATATTGAACCTCTCTGAACCCATGAACCTAAATAAATGTTTCATACTGTTTCAGTTGTTTTTGCCAGGCATTTTGCTTCATGAATAAGAAAAATAACTAATCCTTAGGAAAGGTGGCTTCTTATCATTTATTTCTTGTGCATTCATGCTCTTAACAGTGTCTTCAGAAGAGCAGAGATTTTAAAATTTGATCCAGCTCTGTTACTCCGTTTTTCTTTTATGGATCCCTTTTTAGGCCCCATTTAACAGAACAGTTGTCTGAGTGAGTTCTAAAGGTCCTCCGTATATTTTGTTCTCTATCTTCTGCGGTTTTAGTTCTTATGTTTCCGGTTGTCATCCCTTTTGAGATGATTTTGCTATAAGGTGAGAATTCGGCAATAGTGAAGCATATGATTACCCAGTAGCTGAAAAATAGTGTTAATAACAACTCTTTCCCCAATGTAATCACCTCTTATTCTTCAGGAGCTTAATAACTGTATATTTTCGGGTTTATGAGTATATTATTTGGTCTATATTAGTGACTTATAGTCTTTTTTTCTTGTACAAAGGATACTGTAGATTGAGGTGAATTCTGAATACAAGGGGCATGAGCCTTCATCATTGTTGCTTCTTTTAGAAATTGCTTTGTCTGTTACATAGAGTCTCTCTCTCTCTTCACAAACAGACACACAAACACATACAAAGAATCATACACACATGGACTTCAGATCCAACTTTAAATTTCTGTTTAAAGGTGATTTCGAATGGAATTGTGTTAATCTGCACATCAAATTGAGGAGTTTTGACATCCCACAGTGCTGAGTCTTCCAATCCATAAACATGGCAGCTTCTTTAGACTTTAATTTTTCTCATCTATGACTTATATCTATTTCACTAAGTCAGTCTCTAAGAACTTATTGTTTTTAATAATACTGTAAATGATTATTTCAAAAATACTTCAAACTGAGCTCTTTAAGGTAGCAAAATGTAATCTGTTTCTAAACATTAATTTTTCTATTTCTGCTACTTGAAATATTAACTTTAGTAAGTTAAAAATTTCCCAAGATTGCCTACATGTGATTTTCTTGTCTTTAAATGACAACTCACAAAAACTCAATAAATGTGTAACTATTACTCTTAGTCTTTTACCATTAAATAAAATTCTATGTACAAATTTTTGTGCACATTGTAGATTCAGTAACTTAGTTGCATTAGACATCATTGTGCATTTTGATCTTGAGAAACTTTTTTATCAGATTATTTTCATACATTTATTAAGGTAGTCACAAAATTTCTTGTTTTGTCTTTAGATGTGATGGGTATACTATGAACTTTTCAGGTACTGAACCATCTTGCATTTAGGTAAATCTCATTTCTATGAGTGATATACTTTTTATGTGCTGTAGGAGTTTGTTAAGCCCTGCTAATGGTTTCTGTGTTTGTAGTCTTAGCTGTGTTTTAGCTATCTTTCTCTGCTTATGATATTATTTTGGATGGAATTTCTCTGTGTAGCCCTTACTGTCATTGAACTCACTCAGTAGACCAGGCTGGCCTTGATCTCAGAGATCTATTTGTCTGTTACTCCCATGTGCTGAAATAAAGGCATGTGCCACCACATTATAAAATTTCAGGCAAATGAATGGAGCTAGGGGGAAAAAAAAACCATTCTGAGTGAGGTAACCCAGACCCCAGGATGCTAAATATGGTATGTATTCACCTTTGTATGAACATCAGTCATTAAAAATGATAACCAACCTACAACCCAGAGGCCCAGAAAAAACTGGGTATAAAGGAAGGGATTAGGTGTTGGGGACACATGGATTTCCCTGGGAGTGGAAAATCAAACAGATTTTAGAGTAGGCGGAGGGCAGGTGGGGACACAAGTGGGAGGATCAGGTTGATGAACCTCTCTCCTTTACTTAGGAGACTGTAGCCATTAGGAGCATGTTTATTCACAAAACATAATTTAATTGAAGATGAACTATCTTGACAAAACATTGGCTCAGAGACACAGAACCCAGAGGTATTTCTCCTTTAATCCTTTGTTTACAGAGGTTGGCAGTCATGGACTGGTTTGATCCTTTTACCTCCCAGGCCCCTAAGATATGGGCATGTGATATATAATACATGTACTAAAGACTGGTAACAGTAAGAAATGGGAAAGTGTTTACGTCAGACAGATGTGATCATCTGTCCTTTTGTAGAAGCATGGACTTTATTAAAAGGGAGGCATTGTAGAGCACCGGAGTGAGCTCCCAAGGTCCAAATGAGGAGCAGAAGGAGGGAGAACATGAGCAAGGAAGTCAGGACCGGGAGGGGTGCACCCACCCACTGAGACAGTGGGGCTGATCTATTGGGAGC
>NW_004949103.1:15527743-15561753 GCF_000317375.1 Microtus ochrogaster
AAAAAAAAAAGGAGTAAAGAAAAATAAGACCTGTGCCACTGCACATGAATTTATTATTTTTATGATGCTCCTTTATTTATTGTTGCTGGGATAAATAAATAATACTAATATCTGTACTTTACAAGTAAGGGAATGTGTGGAAAGAATCAATTATGTAATAAAAAAAGCATACAAATCCTTTGTGATCTGGACAGGATGTGAAACCAGGTATCACACTTTAGACTTTCCTAAAATATTAAGGAAAATGAGAATGCTAAATAATTATGTTCATTGTGGAAAGCAGAGTGAAGTTAGCTGGGTAAGAACAGATGTGATGTGGCAGATTATGGATAATTTATTTCTTTTTACATTTATATAGTTAATAAGCTTTTAACAATGTATATATATAATTGTGATAAAGGGAACAAACTGTAATTAAATCATTATTCTATTTCCCCTTTTCACTACAATAGTTTAAAAGAAACCAAACAATTACTGTGATGTTTATCTAATAATTTCCATAATCTACCTAGCCAAAACCCTTAATTTTTTCTTAGAATGTATCTGAATTTATTGCACAGTTCTGTGTTAAATACCATAGAGTATAATATTTGACTTTTTATCTGATTTTTTCCCTAAGTGTAAATTCCTGAAAGTATGAATTGAGCTTACTTATTTTAGTTCGTCCATTTTGACTATAGATTGCTTTAAATAAAAGCTATTTTTTGCATAAAAGAACACTGTCAGAGTTTAAAATTATAATTAACCGTTAAAGAAACACTTTATGAAGCTGCAAAAGAATGGAGAGGTGTAGTAATTTTCTATCTCAAATACAAGAAGTTGATCTAGGGAGACGGTCCTTTGTAAGCATGAGGACCCAAGTTCCAAACCCCAGAACTCATATATGAAGCCAGGTAGGTGTGATGGCCAGCTTCAATTCCTTGACTTGAGAGGCAGAGGCAGGTATCCCTGGGGTGAATTGACTGTCTGGACTAACTGAGTCAGAGAGCTAAGGGTTCAGCTGGAGATTTGCCTCTGTTAAAAAGTAGAGTGTCTTAGGGGTGGGGTGGGATGGGGGTAAGGGGATATGGGGAGAGAAAAGTGAGAAGGGGAGGATGGGGGGGGGAACTTGGGGAAGCAGGATGATTGAGATAAAGGAAAGTTGGATAGGGGAGCACGGAAGCAGAATTCTTAGTTAAGGGAGCCACCTTAGGGTTGGCAAGATACTTGAACCTAGAGTGGCTCCCAGAAGACCAAGGCCATGTCCGCAGTTAGTTCCTTGGGCAGCTGAGGATAGGGAACCTGAAATGACCCTATCCTATAGCAATACTGACGAATATCTTGCATATCACCATAGAACCTTCATCTGGTGATGGATGGAGATAGAGACAGAGACCCACACTGGAGCACTGGACTGAGCTCCCAAGGTCCCAATGAGGAGCGGAAGGAGGGAGAACATGAGCAAGGAAGTCAGGACCACGAGGGGTGCACCCACCCACGGAGACAGTGGGGCTGGTCTATTGGGAGCTCATCAAGGCCAGCTGGACTGTGACTGAAAAAGCATGGGATTAAACCAGACTCTCTGAACAAGGCGAACAATGATGGCTGATGAGACGCCAAGGACAATGGCACGGGGTTTTGATCCTACTTCATGTTCTGGCTTTGTGGGAGCCTAGCCAGTTTGGATGTTCACCTTCCTAGACATGGACGGAACGGGGAGGACCTTGGACTTTCCACAGGGCAGGGAACCCTGACTGCTCTTTGGACTGGAGAGGGAGGGGGAGAGGAGTGGTGGGGAGGGGGAGAAGGATGGGAGGAGGGGGAGAGAAATGGGAGGCTGGGAGGAGGCGGATACTTTTTTTCCTTTTCTCAATAAAAAAAAAAAGTCTCCTAAAAAAAAAAGTAGAGTATAACTGAGGAAGATATTTGATATCATCTATCTTTTCGTGTATATTCCTTCCAATCTATCATATATCTATCCATGTCTCTCTGTTTATCTATGTACAAATAAATATGCATATATAATGATTTAAAGTAAGAAAGGAAGAAAAAAGAGAAATTGAAACATTATTATCTCTATTACTTAATAGCCATTGTTGAGAACTGTGATTATTATTTAATATCTTAATTTGTAGTTATTTTATTTCACTATACTTGTCATGATTCACATGTGTTTGTGTTTATCATGCATATGTGTGAATGCAAGAGTGCATAGACCAGCATATGAGACTGGAGGTAAACAGACACTTTTCAGGAGTCTGATTTTTCGTTCTACTTGTGGGTTCAGCAACTGAGTTCAGGTCATCAAGCATATACAAGCAATGTTACCTTCTGAGCCATCTTGTTGACCCAGGAATATGAATTTCATAGCCATTTAAAACAGTTTTAAGAATACATAGCATCTACATTGGCACAGGTTTGATAAAATCCTTTTTAAGGCTGAGTAAAAATAACTCTGTGCACCTCAGTGATCATTCTTGTCTCTTTAGCCTTGGGAGTAGGTAGGCAAGGGCTGGTAGAGCCACAGATACTTGCAGATAAAACAGTAAGAAGCCAATGGGAATAACACTGGGGGTTCCTATGATCAAAGGAACTCAAGATCATCGAGAGTCAGAGCCAGGCATTACACTGCCAGTCATTTTCCTGGGATCTCTCTACATTGCCTTCTATTTAATAAGATGTCCTCCTTAAAGAAAGCCTCAAGTTTACAATTTTATATGCACTACTTTTAGTAAGAAGGCTCACATTATTCTGTTTGTTAAAAAGTACTTGAAGAATTAGCAAATAAAAAGTTTTAAAAGTTGTTTAGTAGCTGGGCAGTGCTCTCATATACTTTTAATCCCAGCACTTGGGAGACAGAAGCAGCTGGATTTCTGAGTTTGAAACCAACCTGTTCTACAAACCAAGCTCTAGGATAGCCAGAGCTATGCAGAGAAAGCCTGGCTCGAAAACAAACAAACAAACAAGACAAAACAAAAACAAAGAAACAGTTTCTAAGTTACCAAACATATTCTAATTTGGCTGTACTTTATTTCAGCCACTTTCCAAAGGTGCCCACAATCCCTCTGCCCTTGATAGGCTGTATTTATTTGCTTTTCGGGGTTGTAATAGCATTTATCTGTATTATTTAATCTGACACCGGATCAAAAATGAGAATTTTAAAAAGTGAACTTTATCTTCTTCATTACAGGTAATTCTTATGATTAAAATGAATAACTCAATGAAATTCCTTTCATTTAGACTTTTCTACATGATGCTGTGAAATAGCATCACTGTCTAGTTATCCCTGCAGACTCATTATTGGGACTAATTCCATCAAATTTTTCATATAAATTGACGTTTCTCTTTAAGACTCTAAGGTATGAGGCCTCCTTGATTAGTGGATACTGTGAAAAGAAAGAACACAGTGTTTTATAGTAAAATGTTCTCATTATTAAATGAATGTGTTTAACTTCTGGTTGGTTGATACAAAGATATACACATATACATATATAAACACACATACACACACACACACACACACACACACACATATATATATATATATTATATTATATTGACAGATACAAACCAAACTTTTTAATATAGCATTCTATAGAAAACTCTCTATATAGCTATACATGAATATTTTCATACATATGTATATGTTTATGCACGTATATGCATTTTATATATGCATGCATGTATATATTTAGACAACAGTTTTAACAGAGAGAGAGAGAGAGAGACAAAGAGAGAGAGACGGGGGGGGGGCTTTTTTATCTCTTGCGTTGCTGAGAATGCCTGTATCTTGGTGGAAGATAAGGGAAGTTGGCTGTGAGATTGTATCTCCTAGTAAAATCAGAAGCTATACCCATAAATTCTTACCAACATGAGCTGAACAAAGATGACATCAAGGAACACAACAAACTTAGTGGAGAAAAGTCCATGATGCCTCAACCATACACAAAACTATAGGCAACTGAAAAAAGCTTGGAACATCAAAAGTGGTCATGCCCAATAATAGCATACCAATTGTTTGTCCAGTGGCAGTCAGCCCTGAAAATATATATATACAGGTAACAATATAAGGATCAGACAGATTATATTTAGGGAAACACAAACATGTATATACACGCAATAACAGTTAGTGAACAAACGCTATGAATTTGGAGAAGAGTGGGAAAGACCATATGGGAGGACTCGCAGGGAGAGAAGGAAAGAGGAAATGATGTGATCAAATTACAATCTCAAAAATATAAAAAAATTGAATGATACAATTGAAAAACAATAACTCCAAGGTCTCTTAAACTTGGTAGAGGATGCTAGTGCCCTACCTTTTCAGTATTTACTATAAGAAATCAAGGGTTAATACTGTGAAACACAGATTTATTTTCCATTGTTATTTCTATGTAAGCAGTTTACTTTTCCCCTGGCTTTGCTCGTATAGGACATTATTTTTGAAGCTGTAATACAAAAGTTCTGCCAGAATATAATATTCAATTTTTGCCAGAGTAAATATACTTACCCTTTTCCCTTGTTTTGCCAGAAAGTTGATCCACGTGTTCAACCCTATCTTACATTCTACTGCTGTGTAACAAATGAGTAAGGTAGCAGATTAAAGCAATACACTGCTATTAGCCTGTAGTTTCCATTGCTCATGAGTCTGCACAGTTGGGCTAGACCCCGTATAAGGGTTTCCGAAGGCTGTAGTCCAAAGGCTGATCTTGTAGTGTTCTTATCTGTAAATTTATGCTGGGAACAATCTGCTTCAGAGCTCATGCAGTTGTGGCTTTGGCAGTTTGAATGTGAATGCCACCCATAAGCTCGTGAATTTAAGTGCTGTGTCACCAAGCAGTGAACTGTTTGAGAAGGATTTGGAGATGGAGATGTGACTTTATCAGAATAGGTATGGCCTTTCTGGGGAAGGTTGTTTGTTTGTTTGTTTGTTTGTTTTTTGGTAGGGCAGGGTTCTTTAAAGTTACAAAAGCCCACAACAACATACCCATTTTACCATGCTATAAATACTCAGCCTCATGACTCCCTGACTGTCACCATAATTAATTAAATCGTTTCTTTTATATGAGTTGCTTTGGTCATGGTGCCTCTTCACAGCAATATGACAGTACCTAAGAATTTATTTTCTTTCAGCTGTGTGACTTGAGTGCTTTGTCTGTTTTGTTGAATGTTGGCTGAAGGCTTTCCCAAGCTACTAAAGCAGTGGTTCTCAACCTGTGGACGGTGACCCACTAGGGATCGAATGACCCTTTCACAGGGATACCTCAGACCATCTGTGTATCAGATATTTACATGACGATTCATAGCAGCAGCAAAATTACAGTTCTGAAGTAGCAAGGGAAATAATTTTATGGTTGGGGGTCAGCACAACATAAGAAACTGCGTTAAAGGGTCACAGCATCCGGAAGGATGAGAAAACCACTGCACTAGAGGACTACTTTGTACCTTGACATTTTTACACTAAGCCATTGTTTGAGTGGAGTAGAAGCACCAAGTAACAGCCCATAACCTTTGCCACGGTCTTAATTAGAAGTTAGACCCGAGTTTGCGGCATTCAAGACAACTCATTCTCACCGAATGTGCGTCATGCAAATCATATTTCATACATCTAACCAGTCCACTCAAGTTTAAGTGGGAGAGAAAAAATGTTAAGTGCTGATTCTTGATTCTATAACAAATATTTAATTTTCCTTTAGTAATAATGGTAGTTTGTAGATAACCTAGGCTCACATTCTATATTTCTTTGGATTTTCCAAGGCTGGTGATAGAAATTAAA
The DNA here is from genome assembly GCF_000317375.1 of Microtus ochrogaster. Lineage (NCBI taxonomy): Eukaryota > Metazoa > Chordata > Mammalia > Rodentia > Cricetidae > Microtus > Microtus ochrogaster. The sequence continues at coordinate 15,533,496 of NW_004949103.1, forward strand.
CTGTAACTAAGTTAGGTAACAAGCAGGAAGAAACAAGTATGGTTTAAAACAGAGACAAAGAAAAGTTAAAAGGGGCGCCACAAAAGGAGGAACAGGTGGTGGCTGTGGAGGGAAATGGGGGCCAACCACATGACTCAGCAGGTGAAAAGGGCTTTCCACCAAGCCTGGCTACTTGAGCTGGTCCCCAGGCCTTTAATGCCAGCACTTGGGAGGCAGAAGCAGGTGGATCTCTGAGTTAGAGGACAACCTGGTCTACAGAGTGAGTTCCAGGACAGCCAGGGCTGTTACACAGAGAAACCCTGTCATGAAAAATGAAAAAAATAAATAAATGAGTAAAAAATAAATAACAGAGAAAAAAAGACAAAAGAAAAATCTCGCAATGCAGACTATTTGCTCACGCTCCCTCATTGTCTGCCTCTCTCCTTTTGTTATTTCCTCATCCCTTAAGTGAGCATGCTGTGATATTTTGCATTCCAACTCTCCATATTTCACCATGTCTCAGGTTGCTCTTCTTGGGGACTTCATTCCAAGTCACCTTTCATGAATCCAGGGACTGCTTTCCTCTTAGGCACTTACTAGCCCCTACTAAAGTGCTCTTTGGATTTGAAAATTGAAAGCAAAATGCTATATTTTCTTCACAGTGTCAAATGGATCTGCATTTGAGTTTTCTCTGTGTGGAGATGGACTGTCTCCTACACCGTTTCCTCACGGTGAATAGGATGAAGGCAAGAGTCATGCTATAACCCTCACACTTACTTTTTCAGAAAGTTCCCATCTTTATCTTATTCATAGTCTTTATTGTGGACATAGGGTTATATGCCAGCATCTTCAAGTTTGCTTTCCACTGTTTCCAGAACTTTTCCTTTAGGGCTAGAAAAAGAACAAGAGGCTTTAGTGAATTTTTATGTAGGGTTAACATACTTCACCAACTGTGCAAGAGACCACTGCAGCACAGCTTTCTCATTAATTCAGTTTTTTCATAAACACACCGAATCTACATTTTGTGATCAAGAGGAAAATCATGTCAGTACTGGAGTCCGGTAACCTATAGACCAATTGTATCAAACTGACCTGGGGCTGAGTATCTAGACTTCACTCCAAACCTACAAATTGATAGTTTTTTTTTGTTCAGGCACTTAGAATAGTGTCCAATGCTTTACAAGTTATTGATCAATGACTGGCCATCTGGCCATAGACACACTCAGAGAAGGAGAATGCTGCCTTCAAATCAAGTTCTTTTCTTCCCCAATTCATTTCTTATATTAGTAAACTTAAGGAATATTTCTATAATTGACTGCAAGGAATTTCCACATTGCTTCAAAGAAGTTGTACGTACGAAGCATTTTGTAGCAATTGAAAGCATTTCCACATTTTATATATAATTTCACTGAGTAAAATAATCTCGATTGGAACCAATTTTCCTGAGAATATTAACGGTATTCGTCTATTGTTTTATAGTAACCAGTATTAACCAAAAAAATCCAGTTGGATTTTACTTAATTTTCAGCAATCCAGTTCCTCATCATATAATTTTGAGGACTGAATGGTAGGTCACTGTGAATATGTAACACATTTTCTTATCCATTCGTCTGTTAAAGGGCACTTAGGTTGTTTCCATTTCCTAGCTATTGTGGATAGAGAAGCAATCAATGTGGCTGAATACGTACTTGTAGAGTAAAATGTGGAGGCCTTTGGGCATCTGCTGAGGAGTTATATAGCTAGGACAGAGGGTAAATTTACCTTCAGCTTCTGAGCATTCTGCACACTGATTTACAGAGCAGCTGGACCAATTTCCAGTACCTCCATCAATGACTGAAGGTTATACTTTCCCTACATTCTCACGAGTGCTTGTAGCATTCTGACTAGGGTAAGAAGAAATCTCAATTTTGTTTAAATATGTATTTCTTTAATTGTTAGGGGTGGTGAGCACTACTAAAGATATTTCTTTGCTAATTTTATTTCTTCTTCTGACAACCACCTGTTCTGATCCATAGCTGATTTGTTTTCTTGAATCTTTATATTTTGATTTCTTTTTATATTTCATCTATGAAACCTCTATGGATGTATAGTTGGCAAAAATTCTGTCACATTTCATGGGGTTACTCTTTAATGGATTGATTATTTCCTTAGCTTTTTAGTTTTGAGGTCCCACTTGTCAATTGTTTTTGTTAATTGCAAGGCAAACTGAGTCCTAGCCAGGAAGTGATTTCCTACACCTGTATGCATAGGACACTGCTTCTAGCAGTTTCAGCATTTCAGGTTTCACATAGAGGTTTTTGATTCATTTGAGCTTAACTTTTGTGCAGGGAAATAGATACGTGAATACTGTCATTCTTCTTCTAATGGACATAGTTTACTAAATACCATTTATCAAAGATTCTGTCTTTTATCCAGTGTGTATTTTTGGCAACATTGTCTGGTGTGGGAGAATTGTCTGTATTCTGTCAATCATGTTTTAAATAAACACTGATTGGCCAGGCAGGAAGTATAGCTGGGTCAACCAGACAGGAATATTCTGGGAAGGAGGAAGCCCATTCCTCGAGTCCAGCCCAGACCACAGAAGAAACAACATGTGACCTGCCTCACTGTGAAAGGTATTGAGCCATGTGGCTAACATAGATAAAAATAATGGGTTAATATCAGCTACAAGAGCTAATAAAAAAGACTGAGCTAATGGGCCGATCAGCTTTTTAACTTATGGAGATCCCTATGTGATTTGTCGCTGGGACTAAAGGGCTGGGGGACCGGGTGAGACAGAAACCCCAAAGAGCCCAGCCCTCATGTTACAATTGGCAAATACTATGAGATGCCTATAATTATGTACCCTCATATTTAGGTCTTCTATTTTGCTCCGAGGTCTCCCACATCTGTTTTGTTTCAGTACCATGCTGATTTTATTACTATAGCTCTGTAATGTAGCTGGTAAATCACTGCAGCATTGTTCATTTTGCTGAGGGTTGCTTTGACAACACATGGTCTTTTGTGCCTCCATTTTACTTTTAGGATGATTCATTTTTTCTGTTCCTATGAAGAATTCAGTGTAGGTTTTAGCAGGTGTTACACTGATTCTGTAAATTGTTTTTGGCAGCATGGTCATTTATAGTCAATTCTACTAGCATGGGGCAACTTAAGGTTTTAAAGTCCACAATGACATGCTGTGAGTGGTTTTCATGGCGTTGGCTTTTGGCAGCCTTTGGACTTTTGAAGGCATGTGAGCTTTAAAAGCTCTGTATGATGTTTTCTAAACTGTTCTTTCTTTTTTGTCTTATTGAGGATATTATGATTGGCAGCATCAGGGCATCTACGCTGAGATTCTATACACCTCATTTTCTCTCACAAATTTTCTCTTTCTCATCCCTATGTGTTTAACTTATATGGATGTTTCTTCATCTTGTGCCTATACCTTAGTAACACAATCTTGTGCTTATCCAATGATCTACTGCCTAAAGTCTTATGCATATCTGTTAAATGTTAAAGACCTTACTGTTTCTATTTTCTCCAAGGTTTGCTTATTTTTAGAGTGTTTGTATTTACTTTCTCTCTTTTAGGCTGCTGTTTCTAAAATATTTGATCATTCATGGTTTCATTTTAAATGAACTTGTTCATTGACATGCCCTCATCTTCGCATATTGTATAGCGGGCATTCTCATTGGTCATATTAGTTACGATAATTATTGTAAGAATCCACTACTGGGTTGGCTTTAGGTTTAAAATTTGGAACTCTTATGGTGGTCTTTTATTTCTGTGCTTAGAAATGTTCACAGGAATCTCAGGATGATTGGATCTAAAGTCTCAGGTCATATGCCAGTTAAAACCAGAAACAGGTTCTAAATTCCTCAGGTGGAATCTCCAGACCTCACTTTAAAATTTGCAAACTGTGCATTAGTTTTGACTCTGGACTGATCCCTCTTCACCATCGGTGTCAAGCACTTCAGCACTCCTAATGTCCTGACTCTCACCCTGGCCTTATCTGTGGACAACCCTCTCTGACAAATATGATGGCCTCCTGTTGCCAGGCTAGTATTTGCATGTCTTAGACACTTTGGAAAAACCTGGAAGCCCCAGGGTTTTCAACCACCTGAAAACTAAGTTATGTTATAGTTACTTATGTAGAATTTTATTTAATGGTGTATGTCTGTTGGGATATCTACACAGAGAATAGAATATTTTATTGAAGCCATTCTGACTCAAGATCTGAATAATGCTTCTGGAACAACAAGTCCTTGATTTTATTAGCATTGGGTTGTGTCTGGGATTCCAAGGACCCCATACATGCCATATTTCCTTCTTGACAAACAATCTGGTTTTATTGTGACCCAATTGGAAAATTACATTGAAAACAGGGATCCAAAGATTAGTGCCCACCATCAAAATTGCCAGCAAGAGACACACTCTGGACAAGAACTATGCCTGCAACCAGTCTGCAGCAATAGACTTCTTGCAAGGAATTACTCAGTAAACCTTTGCCAACTTTACTATGGGATTTCTTTCTCTAAACTCACTTTTTAAATGAGGTTATTTTCTCCCATGGTTCACATTTTAGAGGGGCAAGGATAGTTCCCAGCCTGCCACCAAAAGACTTCAGCACTCACTTGACCACCCTCTTGTAAACCTCCATATTATTCTATCACCCAGCCTCACAGGATCTTGTAAGGGGATTCCTGACAGTTCAGGAATAACAAAATGTCTAATCCAATGACAATTCTTTCTGGCTGCCACTTTGGATCAAATGTTGTGTGGGATTGTCTCCCCAGGAGTCCCTTCTCCTAGTTCAGTTGTTAGCAGGTGTTGCTGAACAGTTTCACATTCTCTGGGGAGACTGGAGGCCAGTAGTGTCAGAGGGAAAGGTTTTGGGTTAATGACAGCAAAAATCCTATCTACACACAATTCATGCACTTCGCAGAACTTCAGCCAAAACCTTTGAAGTAAATGGTAGAGGTACAGTTGATGCAAAGTGTTTTCTTTTGGGGCTAGAAGGAGCAGAGACTTCCTAATGAGGACGGAAAGGGGAAGATATTATTGTCAATTATTTTTCTAAGGAAGATAGAAAGCTGGAGGGCACACTCCAAAGTTGAGTCAGAAAATTTAGTTGGAGAAGAAAAAGACTGGTATGTAGTTTTTAAATAAACAAACATTAATAAACAAAACAAAACAATAACAACAATAAAACCCAAATCTTGCACATGCTGTTTCTTCAGACATGAAAACTTGAGTTTCTGGGTCATTTTTGGCAGTGCAGCTCTTCTAAGTTTGAGTGCTTGGCTCCTTCTCCACGATTTCTACAGTTGCATAGAACTGATCATCATTGATTGGAGAAAAGACTGACTTAGTGAAAAATTATAATGCTAAATACTATACAGCAATAATAGTTTTTTGCATAGATTACACAGCCTTATTGCTTTCAAGTGCAAACAGTTCCTCATACTAGACTACCTGAAGTCTTGTGAAGCAAAGCTCCTTGAGAAACCTGATTTAACATGTTCGGACTGGAGAGGTGTCTCAGTGGTTAAGAGCACTGGTTGTTCTTCCAGCGGTCCAGAGTTCAATCCCCAGCAACCACATGGTGGGTCACCACCATCTATAATGAGAACTGGCACCCTATTCTGGCCTGGAGCCGCATATGAAGACATAACACTGTATACATAATAAATAATTAAATCTTAAAAATAAAGTGGTTTCTACTGCATATGGCAATTAGCATATCTAAATGGTACAAAAAGTGTTTCTGCACCCAGGTCTCTTGGAAGGATCAAACCAGTTGATATTCCTTCCATGCCAATGGCTTAAAAAACATACTATATCAAATACCTGAGATAATGACCTTACAGAGAGCAAAGGTCTATTTCAGCTTCCAGTTCACAAGGTTCTAGTTAATGATTTAAGTACTGTTGTTTTGGGCTGAGGTAGGCTTCATGTCATTAAAGAAGGCTGTGGTGAGCACTATTGGAAGCAAATAAAACAGAAATGAGCTGAAGATCCACACTTGTTTTTGAGGGAATATATGTAGAATGCCCAAACTCCTCCCAATTGTACTGTGTCATTCAAGTAGAAACATCCTTGGGACCAGTCTATTAACACACATGCTTTCAGGAGATATTCAACATGTAAATTATACTAGCACCTATTAACCCTAAGATTTTGAAATATTTTTCTGCTTAGGTCTAATATCTCAGCTTGATAAAAGTACATTATAATACAGAGATGTTGATAGGAATGATTAAAAAGGAAAACCATAAGAAATATTTAATAGTAGAAAAATGTAATTCAGACACTTATTGTATCCTATCTAGTCAGCTGGAGAAATGGTCCAAATCATAAGAGCACTCACTGATTTTTCAGAAGTCCCAAGTTCAGTTCCTAGAACCCATGTTGGACAGCTCATAACCACCCTTAATTCCATATCTAGAGAATCACATAATCTCTTATGGCCTCCATGGACATGTGACTGCACACGGTAGTGGAACAGACAGATACACAGTAAATAAATCATTTTAAAAAAATCTTAAGTTTCATGGGGAATAGAAAAAGACAAGATCCCTTGAGTAAATTGGGAGTATGGGGACCATGGGGGAGGTTTGAAGGGAAGGAGAGAGGAAGAGAGGGGAGCAGAGAAAAATATATAGCTCAATAAAATTAATAAAAAAAAACACCTAAGCTTCATGCTAGGACTTTAAGATTCTGCATCCTTTGTTCCCTGCCACAGCTTGGCTGTTTCTTCATATAATTCCAATACCAGTGTCCCTGATAACTTTTTTGGAGATTCTTTCCCCTTACTACTCACCTCCATGCAATGCAGTGTCCATTAGCGCTATGAATCAAGTCTATGCACTCACAAGGATTTACTCAGTATCCACTACCATGGATCATTCGAATAAATAAGAATGATTATCAGATACTTTCAAATAGCTCTGATCTTATGGAACTCCTATTGGCATGTGGAAAACAGGTAATAAGCAAATAACACTATTTTTGGTAGCAAAACCATCTATAAGGAAGTAGCTTTGGTTGTCATGGTCACCATTGAGGAAGTGACCAAACTGAGATCTCAACGCAAACCAGAATCTTGCAATAAAAAGCATCAACCTCTCAAAAAGAAGAGAGTCTTATGCTGCAGCATGGAAAAGAAAGAGCAGATTTTATGGCCAAAATAAAACCTGATAAAAATATCCTTCTGCAAAACAAACTCTAGCTGTCAAATCATTCAGTTGACCCCCAGACCTTTGACTTTTCCATGTCAATGTAATTTCCCCAGCAATCATGGTGACTGCTAGGAGGAAGAAAGAACATCTAACAGGGTCCAAATTTATCAGCAAATTTATTTACAACGAAGGAGGTTTGGAACCATAATTGGATATGCAGATTTGTTTGGTAATGCCATGGAGAAAGCTTCACTCACTATCTCCTGCCCACCCCACTTCCCCTGTTTTTCGCCTTCCTAGGATATCCACTTTCCCCAAAAAAACATTATGTGACTGGTGGTATTGTCCTCCTTGCTAAGTGAAGGCACTCTGCTGTCTGTGAGTGCTGAGGATGCTACCACTGTTTCCAGGTCCCTTGGCATTTCTTCAATGAATGGTCCTGGTTCCAATGAAACAGGACAATACTTCTGTCCACTAAAGCTATTTCACCTTTCTCTTGAATTGTCTCTTCCCTGTTGCTTTTCTATGTATTCAGGGACATTTTCTCTTCTTCATGTAGCTCTGAGAGAATGTTTTTCTTGAATCCTCACTTAAAGAGAATTATGAACCACTGAGAAGAAGCTCTTCTGTTGATTAGGGTTGTTTTTTTCCCCTCCATTGGGGGAAATCAAATGACTAAAATATAAATTTGATTTGAATGGTTCTTAAATATCTTTTTTTCTAACATTGACAGGGATTTGTCTTTGCATTTTGATTTCATACATTTGAAAAAAACAAACGGATAGATTCTTAGCAACTGGAAGCAGAAGCTGTGAAAAGCAGTCTAAACGCAAACAAGCAAAAATGATGATGATAAAATGTCCTTTGCATGTCTGACCAATAAACCCATCTAATAGCCCACTCAGAGGTTGATGGCATTATTACTGCAAGTAACATATTCTTGTAAAGCAAGCATTTAATTCCATCTAAAGCTACCCCAGACAATTTGCAAACGTTGTCAAATGTGAATTCAAAAATCACAGCACTCACAAAGGACCATGGTATAATTTTCAGAAAATGAGGTAAGACAGAGAAGGAATGCTTCCCATTAACAAAAGGTTATGCTTACCCTTATGCAAAGAAGTGCCCAAATAATTAAAAAATACTACATTTTGATTCATTCATTTCATAGGTTTGGATGTATGAATGTATGAACAAGTCCTGCTGCCCACACATGGAGGTCAGAGGACAAGTTTTGGGCGATCAGCTCTTCTTTCTACTTTGTGAATCACAGGGCTCAAACTGAGGATGTCAGGCGTGGGTGGTGAATGACTTTACCAGTTGAGCTATCTCACCAGCCCTTTAAATATTTCTTACTGTAAAATAAGCTGCCTGAGAGTAGTGGATGGCTTCACAATTTTTTTCCTGCTGCCTTAGTATTTGGAAATAGAATAGATCTTTTACTAAATTCCTGCTTCTAAAGCTTTCTAAATGCTCTCAGTGTCAAAGAGGCATGCTGTGTGGATAACTTTCCACATGTGTTAGTTTAATAGATGCTGAAACAAAGCAAAGTCCCATGATTCTAAAGGAGATCATCACCAGGAGATGAACTGTTGGTAATCAGCATGACAATCATGCTGAGAGGAAGCTAGCTGCCTTGACTGAAGGCAACTCAAAACTCAACACTAGGATGACTCAGAAGCTAACCAGTTCCCAGGTACTGCTATCCATCCTTCTCTGTAATACGTTATGTACCACAGTGTTTTTCTCTCTCCCTCCCATTCCATTCCCCAGCATCTTCATAGCTGGATACTGGAAGGAAGGAAGGCTAAAGTTGATAACACTTCAATCTTCTACTTCATTTACTCAAGCATGGGAAAACCTTCATGCTGGAATTCCTGCTGTTTGTCCTGACCCTGATTTGGAGTCTTCATATTTTGCTGTTTGAGGTGAACAGAGGAGGCCTTGAGGTAGAAGTCAGGGGACTTATAGAGACTTTGGCCTGAAAACAACAGAAGATTTATGAGTTCAAAATTCTGTTTTGCCACATAAAGAAAGGAGCAGTTGAATTATGCCATTAAACATGTCCTCATAGATTAGAAAAGGAGCTATGTATACGTGACTCCCTTGGGTACACATTACTCTGCAATATAATGGTACTGCTTCTGTCACCAAGGAGTGGATGCTGCCTAAGTCCTTGAATTCAAGGCACTGTAATTTGCTTTCAATGAATGTGATAACATACAGATGCTTTTGTCTCTCTCTGCCAGGTATAAAACAGAACATTTTTTTTCTCATCTGATACTTCTTAGAACAAAGACAAGTGAATATTCTTAGTAAAAGGTGCGATTAAATACTGTAGTTTTTGAAGGTTATAAGAGTTGTGAGAACTACTCAGTCCTGTTCAACAGTGTACATGGAAATGTTCTGCATATAGTTTTAAATATAAATAGGTATGCTCCAAAGATCATCTCTCTTACCCATTCCTGTTGGAGACCTATAGACCCAGTAAGCCATGTAACAAATGGGTCCATCCTGGGTCAGCAAGCCCCAGTTGAGTGTCTAATGACTGCAGATGTCATGAGGCACAGAGCAGAAAAGCCACCCACACAGCACCTGTTTCATGACTTTGGGACCATTTATTTTTCACAGAAAAGCCAAATGACAGGCATGTGTCGTTATGTGTTTGCAAGTGAAGTACCAAAACTGGGAGGTGAGTGATGCATAAAAAGATATTAGTGTAACAAATTATAAAGCTCTTGTTTTTAAAAATGATATATTTTCCCAGAATGGCTCTAACCTCAATTCTGCTTTCTAAGAAACTTGGAAGTTACCATTTTATCAATTCAAGTGGAGAAATTTTGAATATGAAGCCCTTGGTGCAAACATCTTGAGCTTTAGGAAACCTAAAAGCATTACAAGTGAATGGTAAATTCTCTAATTTGATTCTCTAATGTTTCTGAGTGAAACTGCTATTGTGTGCTATACAAGGAAAGAATGCTGACCCATAGCCAGGTCTCATGTGTAAAAGCAAAGGGTTAGATTTATTTGTCTTGACCTGTTTAGTCACACTTTTGATAACAATATTGCCATCTGATGTGTCATTTCTCTCCATTGTGACTCATAACACCTGACTATTACATGTCATTGCATGTCATCTTTCAGTCAGAACCAAAATCAGCAAAGGAGACAGGTATTTTTTTTTTCTGATATTTTTTTCAGAGACGTTCTTACTATAAGTCGCAATCTCCATTTCTCTGGAAACAGAAAGTGGTGGAAGAGAAAGATGACAGGCCACCTGTGCTTAGTTGCATATGATTTGAGACTAGAGTTAATAGTATGAAATATATTCATACAGTGAACTTCGGCAAATGTGAAATTTCTGTGCTTCATAATAGAAATTCATTACCAATGGAAAGGTTTAAAAATCAGAGAAAATGACTGAGGAAAACTGCTTGAGAATATAACAGGCTTGTAAAGCAAGGGAAACCCTGACTCAAACCACAAAGAATAATCTAACATTAAGCTGGCTTAGTAGAAGTTCACGCGTGCACACGCACATGCACACATACACGTAAAACACACACACACACAATAAGTGAACCTAAAGATAATTCTGTATGTATTCAAAGGATGTAATTATAGCATTTATAGAAAAAATGCTTAGTTTCAAATTCATATTGGAAGTAGCCACCAGACATTTGGACACAAATGACATTCTTAAAATACATTATTCCTTAAATTTTGCTTACAATTTATGTCACTTCAATATTGACCAAAGACTACTGATAAAAAACATAATTTAATTAGAATAATTTTCAAATAATCCAAAGAAAAGAACAAAGCAGGATTTCAAACAAATAAAACTTTCACTTAAGGTTCATATATGGAAGTCTGGCTAACATGGACTACCCACCTCATTTGCAGACACGAAGCAGTGAGGTTGGTGTTGTGTGCCCTACTCAGTCCCTCTCTCCGATGTTTATTCCTTTATTGGTTATTGAGCTTGTACCTGTGATGGTCATCACAGCAGATGTGCCAACAGCAGGAAAAAGCAGCTATTTTTCTCTATACACATAAGACACAATCTTGTGAAGGCAATGTCCAATGTGAAATTACTTTATAATGCATACTAGAAAGGAGAGTGTAAGGATTTCTAGAGACCCTTTCTTGGAAAGTCAAATAAGACATAGCTTGCAGTAAATTTAATAGTAGTTGCTGACTCACGGTAGGAACCACCTCTGGACCAGAACCTATGTTACACTTAGCGTTGATCAAAGAAACTTCTTTTTTCTGCAAGTTGCAGCCAATATACACATGATTGACGAAAGTGCCAAGCAGAGAGTGAGTGCTCAGACATTCTTAAATGGGACATCTTTATCATTGTCTCTATACTACCCTGCTGAGGTTCAGGGAACAGGACAGAAGAGGCTAAAGGAATGTAAGAGCTGAAAGATGGCAAGAAGTGTTGGGAAATGCTGTCTTCTGAAGATGACATGGCTACGGTGTTCCTGAACTGACAAGACCTGCGGCTACCTGCCAAAGACCTTCATTCAATAAAACCAGTCAAAATTCCTCCAGAGACAGAAAATACGGTCTCCAGTCTCCATCTTTACTGTAGATTGGCTGTTAGCTGTTGAGAGAGGGGAAATAATTCTTTTTGAGGATGTGCTCATGGGTAGGTTTTCTATGTTCCAGGTGATGCCTGCCTTACTCATGCATATTTTGGGGCCCACACTCATGCATGTATTAAGGCCCCATGACCATGCATGTATTAGAAGCACTAACTTGACTTAATTGTCAAATAACAATATTTAAAATACAGGGGAAGTTGGAATATGGAGATAGGGGTTGGTTATATATCATTATATTTTATTGTATAAACTAGTTCTCAAAGATTAATTTGTAATCTTCTGACAGTTTCATTTAGTGTATTTTATCACAATCACTCCTCTCTCAACTCCTTGAAGATCTATCCTTTTTCCTATCCATGCAACTTTCTATCAACTTTTTTTTCTTCATCAATGAAGTCTAGTTTGTGCAGTCAACACAGTCTTGAATGGGTGGCCTTCCCCTGGATCATAAGTCTCCAGGGCAATGTCCTTAAATAAAACTGACTCTCCCATTCCAAGCAGCTACCATTTGCCAATATATCCTTGGCTAGAAGTGGAACTTAGTGTCTACCTCCCCTCTCCTTGCTGAGATTTGGTCTTGATTCAGCTTGAGTAGGGCCATGCAGCTGCCCTATAGTGTCTGGAGAATAATGTTTCCTTGTTTTATCTACCACCTCTAGGTCTTACGGTCTTTCCATCGCCTCTCTTGAAATAATCTCTGAGCCTTGGGGGGAAAAATATCTTATAGCAGTCTCATTTAAGGTCGAACATTGCCCTGAAGCGTCATCCCTTCTTGCTAGCTTTCATAGGTCTGGAAGATGCTATGCATGTTACTGGAGGAGAAGAGTAACCATCCTTTATACTCTGTAGTGAACCCTATGAGTTAAAATAATATCTGGCCTGCCAAGACATGCCCACTGGAACAATAGTAACATGAAGATCATGAAAGTAACCAACCACTTCAGACTGGGTTTAAGTCCTGTACCATAAGATGAAAACCATTGTTGGACAAAGCACCTCTGTCCTAGTCATAGGCCCTATGAGAGAACCTACTATTATTCTGCTAAATGGGCTTAGCATTAAACTGACCCCTGATGACTTCCTATTCAACCATCAACAGAGAAGTTGCTATTTGTAGTAGGGGAAATTCACACCAAGACACTCGATGGGTCAAGAGACACAAAAATAAGAGACTGAAAAAAAAAATACTTTTGTTTGTTTCGTATTTCAGGAAGAAAAATAGTCTCCTGAAATGATAGAGAAGTTTACTACTGTTAGGGATGTGCAGTCAGTCGGGCAGGGGACTGCGAGGGGGGCGCGCAGGCAGCAGGTGCAAAACCCAGTTGTGTGATCAGAGGGAGAACTGTACATACAAACAGAGATGGTGATGAGAGGGGAATTACCACTCAGTTTTTGACCAAGACCATAGAATCAAAGAATGTTATGGGCCACTCCAGGCACCCTAGTTCAATCCTTTCACTTTACAGGTGAAGAAGCAAGCTCAGAGGGGTTAAATGACTTGGCCAAGGTGACATTGCTAATGAGTGGTGGATCTGGGATCAGAGCCCAGGGCTCCTAATTACCCTTTTAGTGCTTTTCCACCACACCATGCTGATTCTTTGTATCTGTGCTAATGAGTATATCAAGATGCTGTGAAATTAGCATAATAATTATTTGTATATCAATACTGCATTTAAAATAGAGCAATGGGGTGCAGCTTATCCTGCACAACCCATACGTGTAACGTGTCAATGTATTAGTCATAAATAAATAAATAATAGCTGGCTTTTCAGCATCGAAGAGTACAGATCAAAACCCAAACTTGAGACTTTTAGAGCTAATGCTATGACTGTTTTACTAGATTTTAGATTAATGATATTGATTCTTCCTTGTACTCAATAATTTTAGTGTTGTGCCCTAAGCATCTATCTAGGACTAAAAGGTACGACTTTAGCAACCAAGATTCAGCATTCCTTTCAGGGAGTTTAGAGTCCAGTACATATAGACCACATTTTGTTTTGTTTTTCATTGTACAAGTGAGAAAACCTTCTCATATAATGGCTATTAGAAATAATGTGTGATTTCTGACCAGTATTCTGGAAGACTACCTCTCCTAAACTGACATTCAAATCAGCTAATCATTCTCAGATGAGGATGGCTAGCCATGGAGGGTGGAGAGCAGGAAAGGGAGGAAATTACAGTTGTTGTTTAATTAGACCACTGTTAGGTCTTCAAAGTGAAATTACCTGGTGTTCTCCTGTGACAGATGACACAGCTACGGAGAGCCGGTGATGAAACCCAGCCACTGAATTACCCTGAACTGCAAACTGCATTTGTTCTTAGGTGCACAGTGATTTACTATAATAATGATCATCCATTTGCAGGACAGCTGAGAGTTTTCAGTGGCTTGATTGCTTTTGGCATTGCTTTATTAGTCTCGGAAGCATGCAACACATTTGCAACCATTCTTAGCTTGTACCAACTACACCATTCCCCTCTTACAGAAGCCTGCAGTCTAAGATGTATGTGTCAGTTCTTTGGTTTTTTTTTTCTTTTTCCCTATCTTTCTTTTTTTCTGGCAACTCTCTAACACTACAGACAATTGTCTTAACCAATAGCAGCGTGGGGATTCCCATTCCTAAAATTTCAAGTTCATTTGAGCCACTGAGTTTTGTGAACAGAGGGGGTATTTGTGATCAATGTTCCTAGAGGAGCCTGTTTCTCCACAATCTCTTTCTTAATAATTACACTAACATCTATATCCAACCACTTATCTGATAACACTCCCAAGCCTTCTCCGAATTGCACTGGAGGAGAACTTAATGGTGTTGACTCTTTCCAGATCACTGAAGAAATCAACTCTCATCCCTGTTGCTGATACTTTTCAACCCATCCATCTTGAAAATGTCTATGGGATGAATCTGCTGGAGCTTCAGAAATGAAATTCCTAGACCTGGATTCTCTCACACAGCCACTTTATATACAAAGAGGAGAATAGCAGAAAGGTCATTTCCAAAGAAAGTGACATTTATTCTGTATTCACTGAAAAGCCAAAAGAGTTTTCTCATTCACCCGTACCCACTGAGCCCTGCGTCTCTCTCAGAAGAGGTGAAAAGAGGCTGTGCCTATCTACCCCAGCATCAGAATCCAGGCTCAGAGCTGTCTGAAAGAAATGGCTTCTTTCAAGGCAAGAAACTGTGGGCCTCATCAGAGGCTTTATTTTGTTTAGATTCAAGCTTGCTTGCTGGGTTTATTTATTTTGATCCATACAGGTAAGCTATGCCCTCTTCCTTTCTGAGTTATATTTGTTCCAAAGTTATTTTTGCCACTTTCTTTGATAGGGTAAGGGAATAACTGTGTGTGTTAATGAACATACAAGTAGATCCTACATATGAATGGTAGATTTTATGACATTCATTTACTTAGTTATATATGTGTATATCTATCATCAATATATCTATCTACCTATCTTCTATCTATCTACCATGCTATACAGACTACGAGTTCCTTGTAGTTTAAACAAAATAAGATATAAGTAAACACTGTTAGTTCAAACCAAAACCACGTATATCTGAAAAAAGTTTAAAAAAAAAAAAGACATGTCTCACAGCTTATACTATTCAGTAGCTTTAACCATGTTGGCAGTAAGATGTTTAGTGAGAACCATTGCTGAGCAGACTACCTGAGCTATTCAATAGTAAATATCAGAGTGAAACCAAGCAGCAACTGCTACATGGCTGCTTTACACAGACTTAAAAGCCAGTGCTCTTCATTCACAGAGTGCTATGGACAGTAAGGGGCATTGGTTCCAGAACAGAGAAAGATTGGAGAAAGCCAAGAGGAAGTTTGGTGACTTCTGTGTCATATAATTGATATATCTATATATAAATATCTAGCATCCATCTACAATTTTTGTCTCAATTGAAACTTTATTTTTAAACCAGAATATCATGTTGCTTAACAGTTATTTAATGGCACAGGCTATGGGCATCAATTATGGTCACACCATGACTAACTCTGTATATTCTTGACTAAATTACTGAAGAATTTTGTATTTTTCAAAAGTACACTTGTAAAATGAATTCCCTCTCGTTCCCTACCTTGTTGGTTTATTGTGAGAGCAAATGAATTAGCACAGGTGAAGTAATCATAACACACCCTGACATACAATAAGGACTCACTATTGTGGACTATTAAAGAATGCCCCAGCAAAGGCAATTCAGGTCACTGTGAAATTGAAAAGTTTGGAAGGTGAGAGACCATGTTGTTAAAGTTAGGGCTGAAGTGGAACTGTAAATCTAGCTGTTGAAATAATAAACAGAGTAATTATTGGTGAATTAGCAGCAAGTCGTATGGCATTACATTTAAAACCTGAACCTTGCTCCAACTACTTTTAACTTCTTTAATGTTTAAGACCTATAAATGTCAGAGCTCACTAATTTCTTTGGCTTTCAATAAATGCCAGTGACTTTGAGAATTGCTATCCCTTTAGCTTATCTGGCAAGAGCACAAAGCTTAAAGGGTATCCAAGAGGGCAATGATGGTCCATTCTCTTCCCCATGGAAAATGAGGGTTACTGAAGTCAGACAGCTTCTCTGGCTCCCGAACTTCTGGAGACCTTTAGCATGGAGCCTCCTGAACTAAGATGCACAGTGGGGTTCCCATGGACAGAGGTGACACAGCAGGTCTGCAAAAGAATACTCCAGTCACTAGCAGAAATACATTGACAAGCATGTATGTTTAATTCCTCCAGAATCCATAGAGAATAAATGTATCAAATAGAATGTGCTAAGTATCTAAAGCATATCTCATTTGGTTCCCTCAAAGGTGATTTAAATATTTCAAATGGAAATGCTTCTAACAGAAGTGGAACACACCTGACCAGAGACTCTGGAGAAGAATTTTGCCATAATAATACAAGATCATTACTGTGGATATCAATTATTGAACTCTGCTATCATATAGGGGGCTACTGAGGTATGAAGGACTGTTAGCCTTTCCCTAGATGACCCCAATGGACATTCTTCTTAACAGCTTTTGTGTTTCTTTCCTAAAGGATAGGCAGTTTAGTTTTTCACTCAATTGCAAAGCCTCTTTTCTTCTTGGATTGGACATTCAGGAAAAAAGAATAGATGGCGATTCTATAATTCCCTAATTTGGCAGAGAACATTAATTAGCAAAGTGTTAGTTAGGTAAAACTCATGAAAAGAGCTTGAGGGGATGATGGTGATGCCTTAAAGAAACACACACACACATATATGATTTTTAATAATTTTATTTCTGTAAATATTGTCATTTAGGTGCCATTAAAAGTGCTAGGTGGTACAGCAGAAAACAAGATCCACATTTTTTTTTCCTTCTGAAACTTATACCCTGAAGGTGGGATTCACACACACAATCAAGAGTAAATAAAGGAACCAGATGATTTCAGAATATATCTGTTATGATGAAACAAAACAAGGCTCTGTGCTGCCTGAAGAAGAGGAAGTGGTTCAAGCTAGAAGAAAAGGAGAATATGTGAGCTTTTATTTCAGTGACCAGAAAGAACTAAGGCATTTGAAAATCTCCCACAGCCGTTTTAGGACACACAAAAAGCTGGGAAGTAAGCTAGAGTGTTAAAGAAGAAGGATGAAGCCCTAAGTATATAGGTTACATTGATTGCAGAGAAGTTTGAGGAGAGTGGGCAAGAGTGGGCTGATGGTATAGTTCTGCGGCAACAACCACTACATGCTGGCAAGGAAAGAAAAAGGAGCCACAGGAATGACAAGTGACAGACGTCGGGAGCAGAGTACTCGGAATGTCTGAGAGGAACCCATGAGCATCACGAAGCAACCTGGAATATTCTTCGATAATTTTAATGTGGAGGGGCAAGCACTCAGAGGATTGGAAGGACAGAAAACTTCCATAATAACATGAGCTATATTTTGAAGGCATTGATTTAACTTAGCATCAAAATCCTGATCAGGATGCATTCTCATTTCCAGGGCTGGAAAGAGTTAATGGCAGCAAATATCTTGGAATTGAGTTAGGTTTTCTACGCACAAATTTAAGCTGTGGTTAACTATAGCTGTGAATTAGACTCACCTGATGCTTAATGATACAGCTGCCCAGACCCCATTCCAGATGAATTAAATTGGAATTCGTGGGTAGTTGGGCCTAGGGTGATGTGTGTGGATCTGATGTTCACACTACTCCCAGCTGAGAATCATTACCCTCGAGCAGGTGTTCACAACCTTGACTGCACATTAGAATCACTTGGTTAAGCTTCAAAAAATAACCCATGCCCAGGCCTCACCTTGGATCAATTAAATAAGAATCTCTGGGGGCTGGAGACCTGAGCATTGGCATTTAAAAAACAAAACAAAACAAAAATACCCCAAATAAGCTTCTCAGGAACCATGCCTAGGGCAACAAAAACAAATGAAGCAAGGTCATTGACTTCTGAGTTTATGCTTCAGTGCGGAATCTATGAGTATGTGCAATGCAGTATGGAATTCATAATGACAAAAGTAAAAAGCACAGTAGACTTAGAGAGGCATGGTTTGGTAATCATGTTGACCAGGCTTGCTTGGAATTCTCTGTGTTTTAGCATGGAAATTTTGAATTCAGGGGAACCTCTTGACTTCTAGAAAACCAGAAAGGTAGGGGATTTCAGAAGGAGGTAGACATTTCTGAGGAGTGTTTGGAAAGGCAAAAGAAGATTTAACAGAGACTTGCTGTATGCAGATCCTCATCAAAGGCTTTAGAGCCAGGTGACCAACAACATGCACTCTGAAATTGAGAGTCGAGGTGGGAAGGATGACTAACTACTTAAGGCCAGTCAGACAATATGGTCTAAGCACCAAATGTACAGGATGGTGGGAAAAGGAAACCTCTGCATTGGTGCAGGAAAGCTACAAAAGGGAAATTGAAGAGGAGTCTGGAAGAGTTCTAGATCACAAAGCACCTCCTTGACATTCTCAAAAGTTTGGCTTTTATCTCAAAGCATCAAGGGATCATGGGTAATGTCATGGTGGAGAATTTAGCTGTGATTTTCTGAGTTTTAATGTGTGCTTTGGAAAGAGGCTTGGAGAAAGCTCTGGGATGATATGCTTGTGTCCTTGGAGCTCACGAGCTCAGTTAGGGAC
The DNA here is from genome assembly GCF_000317375.1 of Microtus ochrogaster. Classification (NCBI taxonomy): domain Eukaryota; kingdom Metazoa; phylum Chordata; class Mammalia; order Rodentia; family Cricetidae; genus Microtus; species Microtus ochrogaster. The sequence goes on from NW_004949103.1 coordinate 15,552,354, forward strand.
TAATTCACTTAACCCCTCTCACCAGGCTGGGCTCATTAGGAAAATATAGGGGTCATACTTGCACAGTGCAAATTTTAGATGAAAGCAGCTTCCATTACTTGTGAAGATGTTTCAGATGACACAGCCTAGGGAGTTGCCTGGTATTCAGATGTCAGATTCTGTGAGAGTCTGGAGTCTATTTGGGCTTCACCACATGGCCCTGGAAAGTTCATCAACCTGTGTCACAAAGGAGCAACCATAAAGGACAGAGCTAGCCCCCTGACTGGGATACTGATGGTAAGATTAATGAAGTTTAATTTGAAATGCTTTTGTAGTCTTAAAAGAATTTTCCCACATAAATGTGTGGCAGTTTGGAAGATAATGACCCCCAAAAGGGAGGACCACTATCAGGAGGTGTGGCCTTGTTGGAGGAAGCATGTCACTGAGGGTGTGGGCTCTGAGATCTCTTTTGCTCAATTTTCCCTCAGTGTGTCTGTCAATTGATTTCCTGTGCCCTTCAAGATGTATCGCTCTCAGTTCCAGCACCACATCTGCCTGCAAGCCACCATGTGCCCTATCGTGATGAAAATGGACTGAACATCCAAAACTGTAAGCAACCCTCTCCAATTAAATGTTTTAATTTATAATACTTGCCATGGTCTTTCAATGACCAATATACAAAGAACTCAAGAAGTTGGTCTTCAAAAGACCAAATAATCCGATTAAAAAAATGAGGTAGAGACCTAAACAGAGAACTCTCAACAGAGAAATCTAAAATGGTTGAAAGATTCTTAAGTAAATGTTCAACCTTCTTAGTCATCAGAGAAATTTAATTCTAAACAACTCTGAGAGTCCATCTCACACCTGTCATAATGGCCAAAATCACAAACACTGACAACAACTTATGCTAGAGAAGATGTGGGGTAAAAGGAACACTCCTTCATTGCTGCTGGGAGTGCAAACTGATACAGCTGCTTTGGATATAAGTATGATGATTTCCCAGGAAATTAGGAAACAACCTACCTCAAGACCCAGCAATACCACTTTTGGGTATATACCCAAAAGATTCCCCATCATACCACAAGGACGTGTGGTCAACTATGTTCATAGCAGCACTATTTGTCATAATCAGAACCTAGAAACAACCTAAATGCCCTTGACCAAAGAATGAATAAAGAAAATGTGGTGCATTTACACAATGGAGTACTACACAGTGGAAAAAATAATGGCATCTTAAAATTTGCAGGCAAATGGATGGATCTAGAAAACATCATATTGAGTGAGGTAACACAGACCCAGAAAGACAAATATAATACCTACTCACTCATAAGTGGCTATTAAACACAAAACAAAACAAAAAAACCCAGCCTACAATTTTTTTAAAAATATTTATTTATTATGTATACAATATTCTGTCTGTGTGTATGTCTGCAGGCCAGAAGAGGGCACCAGACATCATTACAGATGGTTGTGAGCCACCATGTGGTTGCCAAGAATTGAACTCAGGACCTTTGGAAGAGCAGGCAATGCTCTTAACTACTGAGCCATTCACAATCCCAGAAAACCAAGACAACAAAGAAGACCCTGAGAGAGACATACATGGGAAGTAGAAAAAGACAAGATCTCCCAGGTAAATTGTGAGCATAGGGATCATAGGAAAGGGTAGAAGGGGAGGGGAGAGGAAGAGTGTGGAGTGGAAAAAATATATAACTCAATAAAACCAATTTTTAAAAAGTATGCTAATCCAAAAAAGTGTGTTGTAATGGTCATAGTGTCTCTTCACAGAGATAAAAACCCTAAAAACCCTAAGACAAGATGTTTCTTCTATTTTACAAAATATAATTGAACTACAGAAAAATAAAATGTAACTGTTTTCCCAAATCTAATTCCTTGCCTAATATTATACTTAGGTCTTAAATGTTCCCCAAAGACCATGTATTGTAGGCTTAGTCACCAGCCTGAGGTGCATTTGGGAAGTAGTGGACTATTTAAGAAATTGGGTGTCATAAAAGGAAGTTAAAGGAAAATGTAGCACAGCAATATGGTGTGAATATTCATTCTCAACTCCCTCTCTCATATATATACACACATATGTACATATCTATATCGTTCTCTCTTTTTCCCTCCCTCTTTTCCTCCTTTTTCTCTTTTCATTACCAGACACTATGATCTTAGTTCTTTCTACCACATACTCTCACCATGATATTCTGCCTCACCAGTGATATAAAAGTCATATAGTGATATGATCATAAATTGAAACCTCTGAAAAAGACAAAATAAGTCTCCTCTTTTTTTAGTTTTTTTTTTTTTTTGCCTCTGGTATTTTGACACAGTGGTGGGAAGCTATCCAACATAATCCGGTTTCATTATTCCAAATGTTATGCACCAAATTATCATAATACTGATAAGTCATAACACTGTTTCATCACTATCTTATTCCAACCTTTGTGTGTGTGGACACACATGTGTCTGGATTTATGTACTGGTGAGAAGCTGACTTCTGATGTCTTGCTGTTACTCTGCATCTTATTTTTGGAGACAAAGTCTTTCATTTAACCTAGAGCACAAGGTATGGCTAGACAGAAAGGCTGGGGAATCATAATGATCGTCCTGAAACCTCTTCATAAATATTAGGGTTACAGAGCTATGCCACCATGCATAGCTTCAATGTAGGTCATGGGATCTAACTAGCACTTTGCCTACTGAGCCATCTCCCCTGGTCTTACCGTCATTTGTCTATTCTCTGTTTACCATCCATTTAATACAATGGGTTTTAGATAATGTTTAATGTTTACTTTCACCCACTTTTCTTAACTTTCTCTCTATTTAAAAATAACAGGTTTTATGAACTATGATATCATATATAACAGAAATAATAGTAAAAGTATGTAAACATATCTGTGGTAAGAGGTCACTTGTTTGTTTCCAGCCTCCTAGACCCAAAGTAATCACTCAGAAACTGTATTATTTAAATCACTGCTTGGCCAATCACTTAAGCATATTGCTAGCTAGCTGTTACATCTAGAATTAACCCATTTCCATTATTTTATAGTTTACCATGAGGCTTGTGGCCTACCAGCAAAGTTCCAGCTAATAGTTTACATCACTCTCCTCTGGGGGCTCTATGGCATCTCGCAACTCAGTCTTTTTTCTCCCAACATTCAGTTTCATTTTCTCTACCTAGCTCTATTCTGCCCTATCACAGGCCAAGCCAGCTTCTTTACTCATTAACCAATAAAAGCAACACATATACAGAAGCACTTCCCACATCACATATTGTAAACATTAGTACTAGAAAGTGAAGGTGTACATAAGGTATCTAGAAATTTATATGGGAGATTTTCTTTTTATTCCTTCTTTATCCAACTATTTATTTGTATCTCTATGGGGGTGTGATATCTATGTTATACATTGGGTTTTAGTACACTACTTGATTTTATTAATCATAATTTTCCAACTTGACCATAAAGGAAATATTTTCTGTTTTTTTTCTATCTCCTTGTGGCATACCTCCATTGATCGTTTTTTAGTAGTGTTCCTTATATATAGCATGACAATATGATCTAATTTCATCTTCTGTACTTTCTGTAATGGCCATGATTATCAGCTAATCATACTAGCTTGGGAAGACATCGGAAAACAAGATCTAGGTGCTGGTATGTCACATTTGTTTGTGGAAGTTGTCCTTACCCAGATGAAAATACTAAGCTTTAGTGTACATCTGGGATACTGATTTATTGTTAACTGTGCCTTCCAAGATTCTCTGAATGCAAATTGTCTCCAGACTTTTGGATGCTGGATGCAATGATTAACTTTGGCTATAAAACTCACAGTTTTCAGTAGCTACCACTTATGTCTGACATTTGATTTCTGGCCTTTTGATTCTTTTTTTTTTCTTATTTTACATCTTCTGGGTAGATTTTAGAAAATTTCCTACCTAGATATGGACTCTAGCTTTGATTTGTGTCAGAAGACCCTTACATTTGTCTTTCTACCACCAGAGTTCTCTGAAAATAATACATATCTACCTTGGCCCACTACTATGTCAGTAATTTCTAAAGTACTATGAGTAATTAAATGAACATTCAATAAGTATTAGGCAAATGAATTAATTGTTAACACATTTGAAATGAGAGTCTGCCTTAGTTAGGGTTTCTATTGCTTTGAAGACACAATGATCATAATAACTCTTATAAAGGAAACCATTTACTTGAGGTAATGCTGACAGTTCAGCGGTTAGTCCATTATCATCATGACAGGGAGCAGGTAGAATGCACACAGACATGGTCCTGGCTATATCTTGATCAGAAGGCAACAGGAAGTGCACTGAGTATCACACTGAGCAAAGCTTGAGCAAAAGAGACCTCAAAGCCTGCTCCCACAGTGGCACACTTCCTCCTACAAGGCCACATCTTCTAATAATGCTACTCCCTTTGGGAGTCATTTTCTTTCAAACGACCACATTCTATTCTGTGGCACAAAGGCTTGTAACCATATCATAATGCAAAAGTGCATACAGTTCAACTTCAAAAGTCCCCATGGTCTGTAACAGCCTTAAACTTATTTAAAAGCCTACAGTTCAAAGTGTCCTCTGAAATTCATGGGCTCTTTTAACTGTAATTCCCTCTAATATCAAAATCAAAGGCAGTCATATACTTCCAACATCTAATGGCACAGGATATACATTACCATTTCAAAATGTAGAAAGGGGAACATAGTGAGGAAACACCAGACCAGAGCAAGATAAGATCGAAGGCCAGCTGGGCAAACTCCAATCTCTCCTCCATGTCTATGGTCAAAACACTCTTCAGGTTTTCAACTCCTTTCAGGTTTGTTGACTGCAAATTTCTCTTGGACTGGTTCTACTCCATGTTAGCTGCACTCCTTGGCAGATATCCCATGGTTATGGCATCTATAACATCTTGGAGTCTCCAAAGCAATCCATGCTTCAACTTCACAACTTTAAGCAATGGCCTCTTGAGGCCTACATTCAGGAACATCCCTGACCCATGCCTGTCCTCAGTGGATGTCCTTAATCTGGGGGCTAATTCCACAGTCCTTTATTCTATCCTTAACTTTGAATTCAGAACCATGCGGCCAATGCTGCCGAGGTCTGCTGCTTGCTGGGACAAGATCCTCTCATTCAATTTCATCTTCACAAACTTTATTAACTGTAAGCTTTGCTGTCCTGAAACTTGCTTTGTAGACCATGCTGTCCTCAAACTTAGAGATCTGTCAGCCTCTGCCTTTCTAGTGCTAAAATTAAAGGTGTGAACCACCACACCTGGCTCTTAGCTTTTCTTTAATTCCTTTTTTACAAGCTGGAAATTTAGCTGGCTTGGATCTTGCCTTGAGGTCACCACTCCCTTTATTTTATTTCTTCATCAGTTTATCTCCTTGTACACAGGACACAGTTCTATTCTATTTCTGGGTATCCCTTTTCTCAATATGTACATTTTGTATTTTTGTTTCCTCATCTTCTTCATTTTAATTACAAATATTCATCAGAGTTAACAGTAATAACGACATTATTGAGTCTATACTAGGTTATTTTGAGATTTTGTCTGCCAATGAAATTAATCCAAAATCTTCACTTTAGCCTCCAGCAGATTCTTTAGACAAGGGCAAAAAGCAGTCATATTGTTCGCCAAAATATTACAAGAGAGTCCTCTCAGCCTCATATTAATATTCTTCTTCTCTGTAACCTCTTGAGCAATCCCCCAACAGTTCAAATGACTTTTAACACTTCTGTATTCCATGGATGCTCCTACTAACATGACCCATTAGGCAGTGATTAAAGCATCCCACTGCTTTCTTAACCCAAAGTACCGAATTTCAAAAGTACCCTCAAAAAAAAAAAAAAAAAAAAAAACCTGATCAGGAATATCAGGTTCCTAGTACCAATTTCTTTCTTAGTTAGGGTTTCTATTGCTGTGAAGAGACACAATGATTATGGCAACTCTTTTGAAGGAAAACATTTAATTAAGTGTTGGCTTACAATGCAGAGGTTCAGTCCATTATTATCATGGTGGGGAACATAGTGGCATGCAGGCAGACATGGTGCTGGTTACATCCTGATCAAAAGGCAGCAGGAAGTGGACTGAATATCACCTTGAGCAAAGCTTGAGCAAAAGACACCTCAAGCTTGATGCTCACAGTGAAACACTTCCTCCAACAAGGCTATACCTACTTAAAAAATGTCACACCTCCTAAGGTGCCACTTCCTTTGGAGGTTATTTTTTTCAAACCACCATGTAATACAGTATTAGGGATTGGAAGAAGTTTGTCACGTTTTCCTTTTGAAATTTGAACTGGTGGAAAGATCAGAGGATAACTAAGAGATATTGTGTGGAAGTGATGACGGTTGTCAGTAGTGATTCTGCCAAGCACTAGTCAACTAACTTCCCAATACAGAAGACCTCAGGTTCACAGGGACTTTACATGGCTTGAAGTACACAACTTTGCCTTCTTTACCTGATCTTAGTTTATCTGTGACTTGCAGTGATTAGACATTCACACAAGGCTTAATCATAGTCCAATGAAGGGGGCTACCTTAGGAGAGACAAGCCTTCAGTGTGGAATAATGAAGAGGGAGTGACACCTTAATTTTTGTCTTCTGAAGCATCATCCAGAGACGTTCACATTTATTCAAGGTCTACAAACCACCAGAACTGGGGGTGGTGGTTGTGGTGGTCACATGACTCTCCTTTTGTTCATTTTCCTTCTTCATCTCATTTCCTGTGTTCTTCCTCTTCCATCTAGTTTTCCTGCCATTCTTCTTTTGTTGTTTCTTGTCAGTCTTTCTCCTTTCTTTTTATCTTCCTTATACCCCAATTTCTTCTTTTGCATCATCCAGTTTAGTGATCTAATGTCCTGTGTATTTTCTCTACCCTAACATTAATAAAAAAAGATCAACAAATAAAACGATTGGGACTTTTTTTTAGACTTACTAGAGAAGCAAATACCTGGATAGTCCTTTCACTCCTAATATTTGAAAACAGATACACAGGAATGTCAAAACTTCCCAGCATGAACATCCTTAGGAATAGATTCCATGGGTGCCCAGGTGGAGGAAATTCTGAAGTGCAAATGGAAAAAAAAATACTCAAAGGCTCGGATTGGACAAGTCTGAGAGCTACCAACTTCAAGAGACCCCGCAGAAAAAGACCCCACACACCAAGAATTTGACCAAATTCTCACAATATTGCAAAAAAGTACTTCTATTTTGTTTTCAGTGTAGAGAAGGGAGCTTTTTGATATAAGTAATGATACTCTATTCTCACAAAGGCCTGCTGTTGGGAAAAGTAAAAATAAATTATCCGGTTTTCTCTGAGCCAAACTGACCAGATAGAAAGGGAATGTTCAATTCCAGGTCATTATAGCTTTTCTTTGAAAACAGAGAGAGAAGAAAGAAGTACCTCTGACATTTAGAGCATAGAAGCAGAGAATCACTATAAGAATGAGATTTAGTCACTGTGCTATTAAATAATTTACTCCCCCAAACACCATCACATTAAATTTAAAAAGCACAATTTGGGGAGACAGAAAGCATCAAAGTCAGACTCAGAGGGTGGAGACTGATGTTCTACATATCCAGGATATCCAAACAGATACGGTACATGGACTCCTCACAGACTGATGAGCTAGAGACTACTTTTAGCTGTTGCACAGTCAGTCTAATGATTTGAAGTGAAGTGTCCCCCAGCTCCTGAAGAGCGGTGTTGATATTGCAGAGACTAGCATAGAAAGAAAGTTTCCCACAATACCTGCTAGAGCCACTGGACATTGGTGGTCATTTAAATATACACCTATGGCAGCTAACTGTATGTTCACTAGATTAAGAATTCATTTCATCAGTGTGAGCCATGATTTATGAACTATTGAGGCAGGTGAGGCTTGTTGCTATCATATTGGACTGGGCAGATGCATAATACTTCCATTGTTGCAGAAAATTCTTCTGGGTAACAGTTCTTAGCTATCAGGGGACCAGGAAAATGTAACCATCTTCATCCACAGTCAATTTCAAGCTACCTATGCTGAAAAGCAGCCTCCCTTGCACCTTCTTCCCACACCTGGGCGGGAGCTGCTGAACCAGCATCTTTTTGACTTAGTTATCTGGATATTGTCTAGGGGAGACAAATCTCTTGCAAATAACTTCTCCAATGTCCCTTTGGCATTCAGCCTTTCTTGATAAACAGGAAAACAATATAACCCATGTTCAATATGCTGGCCCCTGCAGTCACTTAGGCTGGAGGGAGTCTTGAATCATAATTCTTTCTTGTTTGACTTGTAATAGTAAAGCTTATCCAATTTGCCTCTTACTTTCACATGTTTATATTTGGGTTTTTATTTTTAGCATCTATTTTGATATGAGGGTGAGCTAGAGTCAATTTTTCTCTCAAAGCTCTGGCCATATTGTCCTCAGAAACCTACAACATCCTTTCCAATTCTGGTCATGCCATGGTGACCAGTGGTCATGACCACTTCCTAGCATCTCTCCTTTTCTTTGGAACTCACAAGATCATGGACTCCTTCCTTCCAAGAAGCTTGTCCATAAGGTGAGGAGACACATGTAACCCACATGTCCTCTCCTGTATCACTGTCTCCAGATTCTGATTGCATAGAGGCTGCCTGTACTAGATTCATCCTCAGGGCCCAGCCTAGGCAGAACATCTAGTGCTCTGTCCATGGCTGTTGAGCCCATCTGATCCTACCTGGCTTGCACCCTTCATCATATGGATCTTTACCTCTGCTTCTACAACCAGGGCCCAGGCACAAACAGATGAGCTCTGGCTGTGCCTTTCCCAACCTCCAATTTACCAGCCCAATCTCCTGTGTCCACATCAGGTGAACAATTAGCAAAAGAGGGCCACAAGCCCATCTCACATTGCAAAACAATAAGAAAGATGGAGGCATTATTTTATTTCGCAAAATTCACCATTCCTATAGAAATGCTCTCCAATGAGAATACTTAGTTGAAACCAAGAATTTAAAGGCCATAATCTTTATCACACAATTCAAGGAGTTTAAAGACTATACAAAGAAGCATCTCAAGGCACTGAGAGAATAAACACCAAAGTGATACCTGAGAAAACACAAGTATGTGGATGAAGGAAAGGGTAAGGATTATCCACATTATCCATATTTAAAAATTGAGGCAGGCTGAATGCCTGAGGGTAGTGCAGGTGATGATTACATACAGGTTTGACAATGGATGAAGATGTCTTTCAAGAGAAGGTGATTAGACCCTGAGCTATAGTTGATGTCAATTGAGGGAAGAGGTATGTATGTATTAGGAAATCTAAGGGACTTTCAGGTGTTCTGACTTTCAAAATTATCTTCTGTCCTCTGGGGGGGGGGATAAAAACCCTGTGTGTGTGTGTGTGTGTGTGTGTGTGTGTGTGTGTGTGTGTGTGTGTGT
>NW_004949103.1:15562361-15588279 GCF_000317375.1 Microtus ochrogaster
CAGTCCAGCTGGCCTTGGTGAGCTCCCAATAGATCAGCCCCACTGTCTCAGTGGGTGGGTGCACCCCTTGTGGTCCTGACTCCTTTGCTCATGTTCTCCCTCCTTCTGCTCCTCATTGGGACATTGGGAGCTCAGTCCGGTGCTCCAGTCTGGGTCTCTCTCTCTATCTCTATCCATCGCCAGATGAAGGTTCTATGGTGATATGCAAGATATCAGCATGGCTATAGGATAGGGTCATTTCAGGTTCCCTAACCTCAGCTGCCCCAGGAACTAACTGGGGACCTCTCCTTAGGCACCTGGAAGCCCCTCTAGGTCCAAGTCTCTGCACTGACTAAGATTTCTCTGACAGAATAGTTAAAAAGGAAGTGGTTACCAACAAAACAAATACCAAAAAGATGGACTGCCTTTAGGAAGTTACATGGAACCATGAAGAAAGTCCAAGGCAACCATACCACTGACCCTGCCTGCCCACTGTCCTCAAAGCACTAATTACCTAAGATGAAAAAGAGTGATGGATCATCAGGAGTTTCCTATTAAAACTTAGAACAAAGCTCAGACTCCTTCATACATTTTCATTTCATCCTCGGCTCTGGCTCTGAGACAGAGTTCTGTGTGATTCTTTCCCCTGTTAGGACTGAGGACCTGATTTGGAAGCACTACAATAAAACTAACTCCAATTCCCAAGGCACAAAATGCAGGGCAGACATTTATTTCTTGTTCTTCAATACAGAGGAGATTTTCTATAAATTTAGCTTCTGATTAGAAAAGTTCTTACATGGGAAAATTTGAGCAATGAAATTTCAGTAATAAGCCAAATCCAGGTCTGCTTGAGGTCGAATGAAAAATCCAGGATTATCAAAAAGAATGTACAGACCTTCAAGTTTCCGTTCATTCAAGGTCAACGGGTTGGAGTCTTTCATTTTTGATTTTTATGGCAGCACATAATTTCTCTTTCTAGTTGGCTCTCTGCATTTCCGGAGCAATAAATTTTGGTTGAAAACTAAACTTTACTTGCAATCAGGTTGGGAAGTTTCCCTGTCTGAATATGTCTATAGCACCTATCTCTTTCGCCAACTATTTTTTTATTTTCCTTTATAGAAAAATCACAACAGATCTAACAGTCTTCTAGTAAATTTTAGTGTGATATTCCAATGCAATTGCTTAACTGAGAATGAGGGAAACGGAGACATTAGTGACCAGGTCTCATTGAAGTCTTCGTCCTCTAAAGTTATAAGGCCATGTTTATTCAGCACCTACTTCCATGTGTATTTTCTCATTGATTTCACAATTCTCTTTTTGGCACGGACTGGGAAAGCATCATTGCATAATTCCCCCTCTTTCCATTGTTTACTGCCTTGCATTACCATGTCTTTTGTTAATTCAATCTTCATAATAATCTGAGAAATTATTTAAGGGCAGTAATAGGGTTCTAAGCTTTTGTTTCTCCATTGCACACCTGACATGAATATTCAAGTGACAATTAGGACAAGACATACTAGCTAGAACAGCCAATTGCTCGAGATCTCTACTTTTTAATGAAGGAGCATTACTTGTTTGAGCCTTTAGAAGAGAGTGCGTATAAACTTGTAAGAGCTGGCATGAAACCCGAGAGAGTCCTTACTCTCTAAGAGTTTCCTAAAATATGTGCTGTCTCCACAGTCTCGCTTGTGAGAGACTTACCCTTTACACCAGCCATATTGACTAAAGGGAAGGGCTTCCCAGAAGGGATTTATGGCCGAAAGCTTCCTTAATTATAGGCTAGTATAATAAGTCCTTCCAGTGTCTTAATGATTGGGGAATTAAGAAGTTCCTTAATAGAAATTGACAGGATCCATTGTCATTGCAAAAAAAGGTTCTGTTATGGTCTGGAGTACCCTGCCAACCATCCCAGGATTTAAGGTTCCCCAAAGGCTCATTAACATCTCGGACCATAAGGTCTCCAAAGGAGACACTAATGGCCCACCTCGTTATGATCGGAGGATAATGACTGTATGACATCCATCTCCACTGAGAAGATAATGGCTTTGTAAAAACTGTTATGATGTCAGCAGAAGAAGAAATCTCATTTGCACTTTATAATCTTTGGCTTCTAATATGCCATAGTTTCCAAATTATACTGGAATTATTTTACAAATCAGACTTAATAGAGGCAATGCAATATGTTCTGAAGAATCAAAATACTCTCTTTAAACAGCTGTTAGCATCCTTATGGTAGTACAACAATGAAGGGTAAGATTAGCAATTTTCTCCCCGTCCCGAAATACTTATGAGTAATGGAACAAGAATCAAAGACTTAAATGTCCCTCCAGTGACATACTCATTTATTCCTAGGAGTGAGAAGAAGTCTTGGTTTTAGAGTGTCTCAAAACAAAGGAAAACACCAATTGCCACAATACTGATCAGAGTGATTACTAATCTCTACTGAATACTTACCCTGCCTCATGTCCTATGCTAAGTAAATTTTATCCTTCCGAAAACATCGGTAGGATGGGCATTCTCACTCACCATACAGATGAGACAAGCATGTGCAGAGTGGCTAAGGATGCCATCCACAATGGCCACGTACTGTAGAGCCAAGTGAGATTACCACCCTGTCAATCTAACTCTAAATTTGTGCTATAAGAATGGTGACAGATCGCAGAACCAGGACAAACGGGTTTATGCTCGGCTGACAAATAGCTGTATGAACTTCTGCAATTTATTTCACCTCTGGACATTTTGAACTTGAAGGCATTCTTCAGTTTCATCATTTTAATTGACAAGGAACTCACAATATCAGGGAAGGGACGAGAACATTCACAATACCCTCACAGTCGTGATCAATGCTCTCTGGTAGTGAGATCATTGTTTTCTGATCAGTTTGGACAAATCATTTTCCCCTTTGGAACTAAATTGTTGATTTAAAAATAAGTGTGCAGTTTATAAAAAGCATACGTGGGAAAAGCATCTCCCATTATTGTTTAACTGTATAAAGCATACTCAAAACCATTTTCCAATCAATTTCTATTTGGCTTGAAACAAGGGAGAAATGGAGATGAGTGTAAAGAAAAATCTATTAGTCAGTGTTAATACTGCTTTTTATAACTTTAAGCATTTTCCTGCCTATAAACATAAGAAAGAAAATTAGCATTTTAAGGAGATTTCTCTATTGGATTATATTTAATAAAATCCAGCATAGAACAGAGGATTATACAATAATTAAAAAATAAAATCTGTAGATACTGTTTCAGCCTTGAAGTTGCTAGCAGATGGAACCCCAGCTGCCATACACAAATTCTTCCACTAGAGGGTGAATTATTCCTGATGAAGAAGACCTCAGTGTTTGGGGAGGGGGACAGAGAAGTTAATAACTTACAATGTCATAAACTCCCCAGATATGACCAGGGTAATGTTGAACCATAGCACTCATGTTCCATAAATATTTACAGGATAGAGAGTGCTAGAACGAAGTTCTGAATATCCAGTTCCCATGGAGATTTAACCAATTATTACACAACAAGATGTGGGTTACGGGTGCAAAGAACCTGACTAAGTAACAAGGATTTAACAGTATAGTATATCAACTTCATGAGGCTGAATTATGATATAGCTGCTGGAAGACAGTAAGATAACTATGAATATTGAAGGAGAATGTTCCAGACCTTCATGGTCTCTAGAATTGTCTGGTATCATTACAGTCATGGCATTTAATGCAAAACATGATAACTAGAAAGCAATCAGACCATGCATAAATACTCCATGATTCTCCAGTTTCTTAAAAGGGAATTGAATATAAGGCTGACAAATTCTCCTTAGCTGTTGGGCTCCTGTGTGTTCTTCTGAACTCCAGTGACACTGACATCTCTGAATGCTGCAGGCTACATTCATATGGAAGGATTAGAAGCACATTTTCTAAAGATTGGACACTATATTCATGCATCCTGCCAACCAAAGCTTACAAAGAAAAACCCAAAGTCACTTGCTGATGTTATGGCAAAAGTGTGATGCTTCAAGCGAAAAATCTCCCTGTATTTCCAGTCCTAGGTTGCACAAGGGCGTGGTGTGCACTGAATGTAGACGTCAGTTTGACACTGCACTGAAGAAAGAGATACAGGGCAATAAAAATGAGCATAAAGATGGCAGACAGTTAACAAGGCACACTGTTAATCAAAGTAAAATGCAGTTCAAATGTTGGTTGCAACAGCTTCCAAGCTTCCCGAACTTTTCAGCAGGTCACATCCTAAGGAGATTTCAGAAGAAAATAAATACACATTATTCTGGTAAATTTTCATTTATTGTTTCAGTTTTTGAGAGTGCCCTACCCAACCCCATCTCAGACTCACCAGTGTTTATTTTAGGCACCTTCTAAAACACGTGCCTAGCTCAGCCTGGATCTCTCGTTCTGTAACAAGGAGAAAGGGAAACAGCAAGCAAGAGAGGCATTTAAAATGTGACACCCTTTCAAACAGCTAAGGGTAAAGCATTTCCAACAGAGGTAACTATTGTTTCTTTCAAGGTGTAAAAGTGCCTACAGTGGGAACAAGAGCTCATCCACGAGGAGAAGCTTTCTGCCTGGATCTCTTAGTCAGTCGGGAACTCTAGACAGTTGATTTCAGCAGGGCTTCCCAATTCTGCTAGATGTTGAAAGTGCCTGACTTGATGATGTCTTGCTATCTGTCTGATACTTGATATTTTTTGACTCTTAGTTTTCCTTGTTATGCTTAATAAACTCATACACTGAAATTGAAAGCACTACCATCATAGATCATTCTCCATGTGGAAGATGCTGTCTGTTCAGAGGAGTGTATCAAGCATGGGACAGTTTCTGACACAGTGCTGTGAACTACCACTCAGTGCTTGGAATAGCATTGACATCTATTTGACTCACACAAGTGAACACACATACACACATATGTAAACATGTGAAATCAATCCTCATTATTCATATATTCCATACTTATGCTTTTTCATCTATCTATTTGAATTCCCAAATAAATATTTGAGATGGTTACCAGTCATTTATAGACCTGTGCTAAGGGAGAACTTTTGGATCTTAAAAGCAGGACAAAATGTTCCCAGTAGAACCAAAATCAGAGTAGGTTTTGTTTTATTGTTTTGGCTACTGACTTTAGGGCACTATCCTGTGTGTTGCCTATTAATGTCACGTTTTTCCACTCTTGCGTAATTTATTGGTGATTTTGCCACGTAAAATAGTCTGTGAGGAAGTGTGAAAGGCTTACACTCTTTGTGCAATAAGGCTTTGACATGCTTTTCTGAGGAAACATGAGCCAGATAAATAACAAGGCCACTGGTCTTTTGGTCTGTGGAAAGGACAGTCAATTTTAAGTATCAATCTGTCCAGAACAATTAACGCCCACAGAAGTGGTGTTTCTAAGGTTTTACTCAGAGGAAGTTGGGGCTAAGAAAGTTGGGAGTGGAATGAGCAGAAATCTTTCCTCGGTGGTGTTGACAGTATCCAGATGGCTGGGCACCTGGGGAAAAATTAAAAAGGCAGAGAATGAGGGTGTTGCTCAGAGTCAGATCAATTTCCCAGCATGTGCAAGGCTCTCTAGTCATCCTTCAGCCCCTCCAAAAGAAAAAAAAAAGGTGATTCTCCCCCTTCTCCTGTTTCCTCCCTCCACTCTTCTCTCCTAGAGTTCTCAGTTCCCACAACTTTAGCCATCAGAACTTCAGGCTCCTAAGCCTTTGGGAGGCAGAATTCATACCAACAGCTCTCAGGTTCTCAGAACCACATCCAAACATGGAGAGGAACACTGTCAGCCTCCTAGGTTTTGTTGGTGCCAACACTATAGAACCCCCTAAAACTGTAGAAAATGTAGTATTGAATAAGATGACTTTACAGGTGATTATGTCTTGATCAGTTAACGCTGATGAGATTGGAAGCTAACTGGGCCCTTACACTTCCCCTAGCAGCAACTGTTCAGTTAGGACTTGTTCATTCACAGAATTTACTCTTGTAAAATCACACTTACAGTGACTTTATAAAACATAAGTATAGTGGATAATGGTAACTACTCTCACCCCTCCCTCTCGTGTGGTGTATGTTTGTCTAGAAAGACAGAGAAAGGCAGAGACAAGTGGGAGTCGAGAGAAAAAAATCACCGTGAATGCTAAAGCCTCTTCGTGTTTCTGCTGAAAGCGTATTCATCTCTGCTGACAAAGACAGAGGCGTTTGTTTTAATTTCAGCATTAAAATCAAATTTAATTGAAGCAGATCAAATACTCTGTAAGTGAATGGGAGAAATTAAAAAAAAACTACAACAAAGACTGAATTGAATCCATTAGCAGCAGTTTGGAATCTATTTCATAGCTGACTTTGAAGGAATCCCCTTAAAAGTGAGCTGTGAAGTATCAGTAAAAGAAGAACAAGAACAGTTGTGTGTGTGTGTGTGTGTGTACACATACTTATATGAATGAAGATTTGTCATTATGAGGATGTGTCTGGAAATCACACAGTCTTGATGATTTGAATGAAAACTTAAGCCTCAATTTCTTCATCTAACAAGAGGAGATAATAATTAATATCCATGAAGTTTTTATCATAGACATAAGTCATATGATGAAATCTTAAATCCCCTATGACATGTTGCTTAGAAGTGGGTTGTTGGTAGGGACTAGTTCATGAGTCTGGGGTCCTCGTTGATGCAGTTAGTGGTATGAGAAGACATTCAAGGAACTTCCCAGCCCTCTTCCTGATATGTGAGCATGAAGGGACTTTACCAGCCCTGAACCTTCTAATAGTTTGATAGTGGATTTCCAACACCCAGAGCTATGGAAAATAATTTTCAGCTTTTATAAGTCATTCAGTCTTTGGTAGTTGATCATAATAGCCTGACTAGACTATGACACTTATTTCAGAGAAATGAATTCTCTCTGATCCCTCCCTCTCAACTAAGTCAAAATTATATATATCTACACGATCCTTAATAGCTTTTGCAGCAGTTAAAAATCTTGATGCTCCAAATAGACCTATTTGAGCAAGACTCTGAAGCTAAGTGGGTACATAAAGAGATGGAGGTCTGCAATATACACCGTGCATGCTGAGGGCACTAGACTGCATGTTGGCAGGCATCTTTCCCTGAGGTTCCAGTCACTCCACTTTTCAGCATGAGATGAACAAATTGTAGTTTCCCCGATTTGCCTCTTTTGTGGGTTTGGGTGTGAAGCATGTGTAGAAGCAGGCAAGCTAGTTCATGTGTGGATGCAGGGAACTGGTATTGAAATATTTTTCTCAATTACTTCTCTGTCTTTTTTTTTTTGAGACAGTCTCTTATTGAATATGGAACTTGCTATTTTAGCCTGACTGACTGACCAGTAAGCTTCTAGGGCTTACCTCTAATTTCCACCCTTCCACCAAGTCCTGGAGTTACAGATGTTTCTTGGCACACTTTGTATTTATATGAGTACTGGAGATATGAACTGAGGTCTCAGCTTGCTTCCTGTCTGGTGACAATCCCTAATCCATCTGCATTTATACTTCATCCTTACCTATATTTGGCTGCATTGTTTTCATGCATCATATTCTTATCTGACAGTGCCTTTTATTTCTCTATCTTCGGGTCTTCTATTTCTCTATTTTAATCCTTTCTGAGGCCAGGTCTTTAGTCCTCTGTGAATATCTGATGGACTTAAGGCCTTCAACATATTCAAAGCTACACTCATGTTCTGACTTTTTTTTATTTTTCTTATTTTTTTATTTTGGTTTTTCGAGACAGGGTTTCTCTGTGGCTTTGGAGCCTGTCCTGGAACTAGCTCTTGTAGACCAGGCTGGTCTCGAACTCACAGAGATCCACCTGCCTCTGCCTCCCGAGTGCTGGGATTAAAGGCGTGCGCCACCACCGCCCGGCATATTCTGACATTTTAACCGTTCTTTTTTTCTCAGTGACTATCAACTTCAGGGGCTGGCTAGCCATCACCTGCTCCAGTCCCATTGATACTCACCTGGAATCCTCAATTCCACCTTCCCCGCTATCATTACTCCACCAGTCCTGTTGATTGGGCCCACTCAATATCCTTGAGATCCACCCCTTCTTTTCCGCTCCTCCTACCATGAACTTAGTGAAGATTCATATCATTTCATGCCTGGATTCATATCATAAACTTGTAACGGCTCTCCACTTTCCTCTCAACATATACAATCCACTCTCCCACCTTTGTCCGTGGGAACATTTTTGAAACAGCAAGAGTGGGACCACTCTCGCTCTGCCTAACTTCCCACAATTCCTCTTCATGGCCCTTGAAAGAAAAAAAAACAAAACAAAACCTCCTCTTGGCTCACATCCCAGGGCTCTTTGTTCCTATCCCTCATCTTTCTCTTCAGTTCTTCTTATCGTCTGTCCCTTATGCTCACTCTTTTATTATAATCGCTTCTAAATACTTTCAGCTCTTTAAATATCGTATGCTGTCTCTTCCTTCTGAGACTGGGTGCTTGTAATTACCCTTGCTTTGAGCCCTACGTTTCCTTCTTCTCGAAACAATCCCTCACACGTTAAACCATACCATAAAATTCCATACCATTGAATCCTGACATCCTCTTAAATAAAACCTTTAGCATATGAATTATATATTACCATACTTTCTCTTTGTGGATGCTGGTATGGATTATAACATGTTATTTATAATGGTCTACTCACTTTGTCTTTTCCTCTTATTTTCGTTATTATTATTCTATTTAATGTATGTGGACGCTTGCCTACATGTATGTCTGCACAACATGTCCACAAGATCAGGAGAAGGTGTCCGATCCACTGAAAGTAGAATGACAGATGGTTGTGAGCTGCCATGTAGGTGCAGGGAATTGAATCCAAATCCTTCACAGGAGTAGCCAGTACCCTTAATTAACCATTCATATCTCCAGCCCCGCCCCCCGCCATCTCTGTATTTACTCAATTCACGCAGAGGCAGATCCTAGTATAAGTTGTTATTATTTGGGTACGGGGTGCCCTTTAAAGTCCCATATATAACATATGTGGTCCTTATCCTTTAGTGATACTGGGAGGTGGTGGAGCTTTAAGATGAATCTCAGGAAGAGGTTTTAGATCATTGGGAATATGCCCTTGATGGGGACTATAAAATCCTGATCTTTCTCTCTCTTTTTATTTTACGTCCTTACTGCCATGTGCAAGGAGTTTTATCTACCACGTTTTCCGTGCCATGATGGATTTACTCTTTGCCGCAGGCCCAAAGCTATGATTCCATCCAACCATGGACTAAAACTCCTCAAACTATGAGTCAAAATAAACTTTGACTCTTTATGGTTGGTTTGCCGAGGTATTTTGTTACAGTAATGGGAAAAGCTGACAAACACACAAGGATTCAAGCACAAATATTTTGTTATAGAGCTGCATCCAGGAAACTCGATGGAGAAATGATTCCGAGAAGGGGAAAATGCCTATAGAGGGCACATCATCAGGCACGTTGACAATATCGGCAGTTGGAACACAAAGGTGCGGCACAGATCTGGGAATCAATGTTGAACATGTGCTTCAGAATGGTTCCCGCTGAAGGGTGAGGGAGCAAGGCCATTTACACAGCAGTACTCATTAGTCACAGGTTAGCTGTGGCTAATGGGGTGTGGGACTGCTGGTAGGGAGGAGATAATTCCCAACACATCTTGCCTGCTGTATGCACAAATCTTTATCAGAAGGATGAAGAGGGTATGTTGATATGTAGACAGAGCACTGGTTGAATATAACCATTTCTCACTCTTCAGCAACAGAAGGTTTGAGAGTTAAGGTCACCTAACTGAATAGTTAAGGTTCTAATAATACTAACTTCACCAAAATAGCATATAGAACAAAACATGACCCCACATTTCTTCCTCTGTATCATCTTTATCTAGCTTTAGGTTGGCCCCTAGATATTTTTTTTTCCTGGGATGAACAGTTTATGAGGAATGAGACTGAGTACAGTAAAGAGGGCATCTAAAAGCATGTCAGAATCTGTGGAGTCCATGCCTTCCTTTGCTGCAAAACAGATGACAACAGATTTCCCTGATCTCATTTCCTTTGGAATGGTATGTCAGGAGTGAATTCCACCTTGAGATGAGATCTGAGGTTCAATAACAGTTAATTTCCATTGTCACCTGAGCAGATCCAGAATCACCTGTAAGGGACTTGCAGGGATGATTCAGTGAGAGTCTCAGCTAGGTTACTGGAAGAGAAAATACCCACCCTAAATGTGGGAGGTACCACTTCATAGGCTGGGTTCTAGAATCAATGAAAAGGAGAGCGAGATACATACCCACTTCTCTTTGATGCAGATTTTGGACAGACCATGAGGAGCTACTTCAAGCTCCAGCTGCCTTGACTTTACTACTGTAATGGACTGTCCCTTGGATATTAGCTAAAATAAGCCCTTTATCTCTTAAGGTCCTTTTGTCAGAGTAATTTCTCATAATAACAGGAAAAGAAATTAAGGCAGGCTCCTTCCAGATTTGAAGCTGCTATGCCCTGCCTTGAAACAAGCTGTAAACCAGAGCACTGCCAATAAATGCCCTTTAATTTCTTTTGCTCCAGATGAGTTTGTATTTTAAAGAATTCTGGCATTTTCTTTTGGATGATTAAAAGTCACTCATTGATATTCCAAACAGAACATTTGTTAAGCTTTCATTTCACAATATGACCCTTTGTGCACTATTAGTCAAAAACCAAGATTAAATAGATAGAAGTTACTGTTTGTCTCAAGGATTAAAGGAGAACAAGTTTGTTATTGTCAAATAGTTTTCAGAAAGAATATTAGAAGGCCATGCATAGGCCTTATAATAGAACATAGTAAATTAAATTTTCCAAGTCAAGGTGTCAGAAGAAAGAATATTATATGTGAAAATAAAGGCAGAAAAGGAACACACAAAAATTTATGATTACCTAAATACACATGTATGCGTAAATACATATACATGTTCAGTGCTTTTAGCCTCAAGCACAGTTCATCTGGTTTATTTATTAATATTTGGAGTTTTAGATCATATTTTATATGATAAAATAAGCAGGCAGTAGACATAGAAAGAGTCTTGTTTATTATCCGTTGGTTTTGTCATTTGTTAAGAAAAAATTTCCATTAATTAGTAACTTCACTTGCTTTTAAATTATTTAGCATATCGAGTGAAAAACAGTATGGAAATGAAAGTTACTTGATTATACCTGGAGAAAGTAGCACATATATGATTTGAAATGCCAAAATATACGTTAAATACAGTAAAACATTCTGCAGTGGTGTTTATTCTTTTATTTAACTCATATTACAGAGTTTCAGAAGTTCCTTAACTTGTTAAGCTTAAGCATCAATCCCGTGCATGGTCTGCCTTCTTGGACTGTGTACTGGAGACTACATTCTTAGAAGTGTTCATACCTACTGTAATTTAATTTACAGGTAGTCCCTTCAACAGACCATATGTGTTTGTGGCCATTAAACCAATGTATATGTCCAGTACTAGAAACTGATGATATTTTTTTGGAGCCCTGAATTGGGGTAGGAAATTAGGAGTAATATTAGGATGGCTGCTTAGGATTCTAATTCTTTGCTTGAGGCTCAAAATTCTATTTAAGCTATGAAAGAGGATAGCATAGAGGCCAAATTCTGAGTCACCATTCTTGTTTCATCACGTTCCTCACCCAGCCTTCTTAGGCAAAATCGTGCATAGCTCTGATTTGGGATTATTTTGGTAACTTCCTATGGGAAGCACCACCACACACCATTCTCATCTTCTAAGAAGATTAAGTCTCCTTGTTATTTATCCTATAATTCTGGGCATCTCTTCATAAATATAGGCACATGATTAAGTGTCTATGGTTTTTTTTTTCTTGCTCCAGGACAGCATATAGACCATGCTTATCTCCTTGTAGCATATGTTTGATGTCTCACAAGTGCTAAATTATTTTTTTAAAGGGTTATTTTTAGTTAACTGTACATGTAGGTTTTTTGCATGGGTATTCAAATAAGTGAGTCTGGAAGATTTTTGCTGCCCTGGAACTGCAATTGCAGGTGGCTGTAAACCACTTGACATGGGTACTGGGAACCAAACTGGTGTCTTCTGCAGAAGCAGAAGCTGTCATAACTGCTGAATCATCTCTCCGACTCCTAAGACACTTAGTTGAAGAAATAAATAGTACAAGTTTGTTTTACTTCAAAAGAAAACTCATTGAAAACATAGTCGCTTAATGTTTGAATATTTAAAAATCAGATTATAAAATAAAAAGTTTGTTTCTGCTTTGAGTATTGGAAATAAAGAAATTTATGAGACAACAGGAAATCCACTGGCCCATTGAATCCACATTTTATATGTAGACTGACATTTACCACAGATAATTGTATTCTTGAAATCTCTCAATATCTGCTATGTTTACTGGATGCCTTAAGTTCACTTCTTAAGAAGAAGAAATACAAAGGATTAGAAGCTATCAAGAAAAGGAAGAAATAATTTGTGTGTGTTTTTGTAAAGGAACATTAAACAGAAAACAAAGAAATTCAGCCTGCAACAATATGAATGGATATTAAGATTGAGATACAAAGCAATTACAAGATAGTTCCAGAAAATGATATGCTACAAAATACCTCTGTAAAGAAATAGATGTAATATGTGTATGAGGGCAAGGATATTTGAGAGGATACAAATTATTCTAATTATTAGGTAGTTCGACATATTCACAGATTTTCAATATATTGGTCGTATATTTAGATGATTAATGAATCTGTGAATAAACAAACAAGCAAGTAAATACATGTACAAATAAGTAGCTGATAAAGATTATATTTAAGTTATTTATCACTAACCAACTTTTATTATTAACCTGATTTTGTATGCCTGAGATCCACTTAAGCATTACAGTGTATTAGTAGTAGTAAGGGCCCATTAAAAACATTATTTGCCAAGATTCCATTATTCTCCTATTGAAAAACAAGAGCAAATACTAGTCTGGTACTCAATGGTTGTCTATAAAGTAAGCAGACAAATTTCTGAAAAGGTTTCATGGTAGTCTTTCACTTTGGTCATCCATTTGGTCATTCATCTATTTGATCTCACTTCATCCTAAAAATACTTGGTAAGCATCTACTATGCATTACCAACTATACTTAAGGAAAAGAATTAAAAGATTATAAAAGAAACCATGTGTGATACTGAATTCTGGAATGGAAATAAATAGCTATTAGTGTGTTAATGGTTACAAATGTAGAAATCGACCATATGTACTACTGGTCAATCCTAGATGTTATGAAGTGATACTCAAAGACTAAAATGATCCCCGAGTTTTTGGAGAAACCCTGCTACTCTGAGCTGAGATCTGAAGAAGGCATGGCTATGTCTAATTGAAAGGAAGGTATTGAAAGCAAACCAACAGAATTCTATGACAAGACAAGGGAAGAATACCCACACTGAAGGGTATCAGTTATGTCTTGTATAGCTGGAGATAGTGAGGAGTTAGGAACTATACTGGTGAGGCAAGCAGAGTACATGCTGATGAAAGCTTTTGAAGTTATAACATCTGAACAGCATCCCAGGAGAAGTGTCATTCTATTGGGGTTTCACCAGAAGAATATGACAAGAATGAGGTAACACTTTGTCAGAGTCTGAGGAGGTAGTCTATGCATGCATATGCAGGGAGACCAGAAGATGATGATAGGTTGTCCCCTATCCCTGCCTACTTTTGTATTTTGAGATAAGGTCTCTCACTGAACCTGGAGTTCATTGTTTCAGTTACACTAGTGGGCCAGGAACTCCCATGATTCACTTGTCTCTTTTCCTCCATCACTGAGGTTCCAGAGCATTCCTCTAGAACCAGATTTTTTTTTTTATTTTTGATACAGGGTTTTTCTGTAGCTTTGGAGCCTGTCCTGGAACTAGCTCTTGTAGATCAGGCTGACTATGAACTCACAAAGATCCACCTGCCTCTGCCTCCTGAGAGCTGGGATGCTGAGAGAGTGGATCCTGGCTAAACTTAGATATTTTTACAAGACTACTGGAAATAAAAAAAAAGAAAAAACTGAGTATTAGAGACAGCAAGTTCTATGGAGGCAGGAGCAGATCCAGACCAGGGTCATTTGTGGAAACAAGACTGAGCCAGTGACCTAGGCCAGAGCAAATTTGAGTCAGTGAACTCAACAGGAGCAGGAGTGGATCCAGACTAGGGACATTTACAGAAACAGGACTGAGCCAGTGACCTAGGCCAGAGCAGGCCTGAGACAGTGAACTCCACAGAAGCAGAAGCAGAAGCAGGGCAACACCCAGGAGTGCTGAGTGACAACCAGGAACACGAAGTGACGAATGGGTGACTGGAACCATGACACTGACTGCAGCATGAGGAGCAACCACCTGAGCCTTGGATCCACTGGCACCTAGAAGATGGATCCAGATGGAGACACAGACAGCCCCAACTATACCAATCAGAGGAAAAGATGGGTAGACAATGTCAGAACACATGAAACACCACAAAAGGCAACATGACACCAGTAAAAACTAGTGACCTTACAACAGCAAGGCTTAAAGAAACAAATATAGATGAAGCAGAAGAAACTAACTTTAAAAAATAACTTTAGGGGAATGTTTGAGGCCCTTGAAGAGGAAATGAAAATTCTCTCTAAAAATTGAGGATTAAACAAACAAAAATTGGAAGACATCAACAAATACCTTAAAGAAAAACAAGAAAAAGCTATCAAACATATGAAAGAAACTATTCAAGACTTAAAAACTGAAATGGAGACAATAAAGAAAACATAAGCTGAGGGAATTATAAAAACAGAAACCATGAGAAAATGACCAGGAACTAGAAATGCAAGCATTAACAACAGAATACAATAGATAGAAGAGAGAATCTCAAGTGCTGAAGATACAATAGAGGAAATAGACTCATCAGTTAAAGAAAACATTAAATCTAACAAAAGCTTAACACAAAATATACAGGAAATATGGGATTCCATGAAAAGATCAAACCTAAGAATAAGAGATAGAAGAAGGAGAAGTTCAACACAAAAGCACAGAAAATATATTTAACAAAATCATAGAAAAAACTTTCCCAACCTAAAGAAGATATGCCTATGAAGATACAAGAAGCTTACAAAACACCAAATAGATTAGATCAAAGAAAATAGTTCCCTTGCCACATAATAATCAAAACACTAAACATACAGAATAAAGAAAGAATATTAGGAGCTTCAAAGGAAAAAGGCCAAGTAACATATAAAGGCAGACCTATCAGAATTACACCTGACTTCTCATTGGAGCCAATGGAAGCCAGAAGCTCATGGTCAAGCGTTATGCAGACAGTAAGAGACCACAGATGCAAGCCCAGATTACTATGCCCAGCAAAACTTTCAATCACCATAGAAGGAGAAAATAAGATATTCCATGACAAAACCAGATTTAACCCATACCTAGCCACAAACCCAACCCTACACAAGTACTAGAAGTAAAACTCCAACCCAAGGACATCAACATCATCACAAAAACATCAATGTAACACAGATAGTTGATGATCTCACTGCAAAGGGAAAAACACACAAAATAGCAACATTAATAACAAAAACTAAATTAACAGGAGATAGCAAACACTGGTCATTAATATCCCTTAATATAAATGGACTCAACGCACCTATAAAAAGACACAGGCTAACAGATTAGATATGAAAACAGAATTTTCCCTTTGCTGCTTTCAAGAAACACACCTCAATCTCAAAGACAGACATTGCCTTAGAGTAAAGGGTTGGAAAACAATTTTCCAATCAAATGGACCTAAGAAACAAGCTGGTGTAGCTATTCTAATATTTAAGAAATAGACTTCAAACTAAAATCAATCAAAAGATACAAAGATGGACATTTCATATTAGTCACAGAAAAAATACATAAGAGGAAATCTCAGTACTAAACATCTATGCACCAAATGCAAGGGCACTCTCATGTGTAAAAGAAACACTTATAAAGCTTAAATCATATATTAAACCCCACACATTAATAGTGGGAGACTTCAACACTCCACTCTTACCACTGGACAGATCAGTCATACAAAAAAGTAACAGAAAAATAAGGGAAATAACAGATGTTATGATTCAAAAGGGATTAACAAACATCTATAGAACATTCCATCCAAACATAAAGAATATACCTTTTTCTCAGCACTTCAAGGAACCTTCTCAAAAATTGATCACATACTCAATAACAAAACAAACTTCAACAAATACAAAAACTGTGCCAATAGTGTCCTTGTTTGTCAATAGCAACTTCAAGTCTCCTACACCAAGGCTTAGAGTCTTTCACAATTACTAACACATCACATTGTGAGTTCAAATGTGCATAAGTCCTGTTGTATCTAGGATGCGTTTCCTTGGATTCATCTACCACATTCAGCTCTTACAATCATCCTGCCTCCTCTTCATCATAGATCTCTGAGTCTTGAGGGTAAAGATTTGATAAAGACATTCCATTTAGTGCTGAGTGCCCCCAAAGTCTCTCTCTCTCTCTACACGTTGCCTATTTATAGATCTCTGTGTTAATTGCCACAAGTGCCCATATATATACATATATATGTATGTATATATAATTATTGTATCACACTTTAGTTCTCCTAGGTATTTCAGAGAAAGCAGAAAAGTTGTAAGAATAGCTAGCTGTCAGCTGTTTTTTGAAATAAACACTTTTCCTTCTACCTTTTTTGATAATTTCTTATTTGTATATATGTTTTGTTCAAATTTATTCCCAGTTCCTCTCCTCCATTTATTTCTTTATCTCATCTCAAATACCTTTCCCTCTCAATTTTATAGGCTCTTTCTTTTTTCTTAACACTCTGAGCACACTTAGTGCTACTTGTATTTATTTGGATGGATGACCATCTACTGGAACAAGAATAGCTACTCAGGGTTGCAACCCTAAAAATAACTGACTCTTTATTCCATTGCCACCAACAATTGCTTACAACTTCTCAGCTAGGTGTGTGACTTCATGGGCATATGTCCCACATACACAAGAATTTTGGTTGGCATGATCATTTGACAGTATTGTGTTTCCAGTCACAGTTTCTGTGAGTTCACAGGTAAAAGGTCCCAGTGTTGTCCAGCAAACATTGTGTCACTGCAAGTGTCCCCTATTCTATATTATACAGTCCTTTGTGATTCCTCTTCCTTGATGATCCCTACACTTTGCAGGAGAGGAGGGTATGATGACAATGTCCCATTTAGAGCTCACAGGAAAAGTTTTTAATTAACTATACCTGGAGAAAATTTTCTTGATTGTGGTCCTACTGTTTCTGTTATATTGCTGACTGCCATGTTTATGGAGTTTGTTCTTGGTTCTTGAAGCCCTACTATATTCCAAATTTCATGTCACTCACACTCATCCAAAGTGATTACTTCCTCTGTTTCTGTTCACAATGATAACTCTTATCTTTGTCTTTTCTCATTTTCATTTTCTGGCATTCTGTTTTCTCCTGATACCTACCTCCACTAGTGACCGCTCACTTATTCCATAGTCTGTTAAGGTTATCTAAAGGGAGTCTCTATAAACATGATGTGGGAATTGACTCTGTATGCTGAGATTACCATTAATGAGTAAATAACCACTTTGAGCCTATAGCAGAGCAGGGCAGAGCAGAGCTAGGCGGGCAGGACTAGACTAAATGCTGGGAGAAAGAAGGGTGGAGTCAGAGAGATAACATGGAGCTGCCAGAGACAGATGTGCTGAAACTTTGCTGGTAGGTAATAACCTCGTGGTGATTCACAGGTTAATGGATATAGGTTAAACTAAAATGTAATTGTTAGCCAATAAGAAGCAATAGCTAATAGGCCAAGCAGTGATTTAAATAATACAGTTTCTGTGTGATTATTTCTGGTCTTAGCTAGCCCGGTAGCTGGGAACCAAACAAGCAGTCCTTTGTCCAACATAAATCTTTATATATTTAAACTCCGCAAGTCAATGTGAATTTAAATTTAGCCATGTTCCTAGTGTTAGGATCAATTGATCATTGTTTATTAAGAGATGTTAAAGGAGCTACTACATTATAACTTAAGTCAAAACAACTTCTTTATCACAGTATCTTAGTCATCCTGAGGACTGTGAGACTAATAGTAGTCAGAACCATGCAGAAGTTCTAGCTTTGCCAGCAACTCTAGTCCTGAAACAATGTCATGGTCAACTCACAAAATAGAAAGGCAGGAAATCAATGGTGGCAGGTAGGAATGAGTTCAGTACTAATGTTGAAATCTTGAATATTTGCCAAGTACACAAGGTATTTAGGATTTTTCCTGAGGAGATAATGCTTTTAGAATGCTAGTTCTATTAGAAACAGTGTTAATTGGGAATTCAGCCAAGGACAAGTGCATGGCCCATTACAGAAAATTTCTTTCAGATTGGGATATTGAGTTGCCCACACACTACTAAACTATAAGACAATGATCAAAGTGAAATATAAGTAAATATTATAAATAAGTGCTGTATGAGCATATAGGGCTAGAAAACATGTTGGGGTTTATCTGAGAATAGATTTTGTGCATACTATGATATAATATAAAGAATTATATTAGCTGCATATTAAGGAATATAATTTGAGCATCCTCATACTAATGTTATTTGAATTGTCTCTTCAAGGAATAGACATTTCATAAAACAAATTATATATATATATATATATATATATATATATATAGTTTTATTTTAGGACAATCGTGATTGTTCAATGGGGATATACACTCAGTGGTTTAGTTCAACTTAGCGGCTTTTCTATTGAAGTGAATCTCACAGCCAGTCTGGAAACGTTTTATGGCAGACTCTCACAGCTCAAATACTTTTGTCAATTCTCCCACAGATGCTACATGAGTTATTATTCTACGCACAGAGGTGATAAGGCACTTCATCTTCACAGGTTAGGATTTAATGATGTCTTGAACTTTACTGTACGATGACTGGCTTCCACTTGCTAAAGCCGACTTCTAGAACAGGAAGTTTCTATCCTTCCATGATTGTATCATGGGAGACACCTATTACTCTTAGTCATCTGGGCAGAGGAAGAGATCAGTCTGAGAGGCACCGACTAGCTCCCTTTTTCTGCTCAGAGGTATCTTGAACTAGCAGGTCACATTCTGGCCTGTCATCTCATGATGTCCCTCAGTTGTATAATGAATAGGACTGGAAATGAGGGAAGGGGCAAGTATTGATGGAAATAAATGAAGTGAGCTCATGCAAATCATGCAGACTGAAGAGATGTCTGATTTCGGTCTAATGGTTTGGAGAAACTATCCACTATTTAAAGTTTTTCAAAAGAACCATTAGAAAGAAATTATATAAAGAATCATTGAGTTTCCCAACAAGAGTTGAGGATTTTATGGAATTTGGAAATAGACAATATTGTCATAAAGTCTTCAAATAACCAAATAGTTACGTTTAGAAAAGAATAGCTGCATAAATTCTAAAAAAAAAAAAATAGCCAATAAATTGGAGGACTTTTGTTCTCTATTTTTTTTCTTATAAAGTAGGTACATGTTTCCATACGCATTTACTGTATTCCTATGCTTAATACTATAATGTGAATGGTTCTTAAGTCTATTCATTGCTTTCATAAAGAAAAAAGTATAAAATGTATGTATGTATGTTTGTGTGTATGCATATGCACATGTATATACTTGAACATACATGTGTTTATGTATTCTTCATATAAAATTATACCACAACCATTATATAAAAGTAGTTTAAAATATCAGAAAAATCTTTAATTTGAATTGGTATTTTTACATTATAAAACATAAATATTATAAATACAAAGTGAGTAATCAGTTTTGATATTGCTATATGCCAATTATAATTTTATAATATAGATTTATGTGGCTTGTTACTTACCTAAGATCATAAACAATTTCATAATGAATTACAACAAAATCTTATTTTATTTGAATAGTCAAATAAAATATTCAAATATTCAAACCTATTATACTATATGTTATATACAAGAACTATGTGGAAATACATAAATTCCTTTTTGTAATTAAGAAAATTCCTGCTCCCAAAAATCACACATTGTACTAAAAACCTGAAATCTTTAGATTTTATCCAAATGATAGGAATCGGGTCACAAGGAAATGTGAACATCCCTACATTCATGCCTTTTTTGGTTATTGTTGCTTTCGGTATTTTGTTGTTGTTGTTGTTGCTTAAGTAAAAGTCCCCCTGTGTAGCTCTGGTTGTCCTAGAACTCTCTCTGTAGAGCCTTGAACTCCGAGATCAGCTTGTCTCTGTCTCCCAAGTGAGTGCTGGAATTAAAGGCGTGAACCACCACCTCCTCTTTATTATCCCTACATTCATGTGACAACGTTATTCACAATTACAATGTGACAACAATCTTAATGTCTAACCACAGATGAATAAAGAAATATATTGTGGGGTAGGGTGGTTCATATTCTGTAATTCCAGCTGCTTGGGCAGCCAACGTAAATGACTTGGAATTTAAAGTACTCCTTTGTCTATTTTGTGAGCCCTAGTTTCAAAATAAAATTTTTAAAGGGCTGACATATTTGCTCAGTGATAGATAATTCATCTATTATGGACAGAGCTGTAGAGTCATTCTCCAGGACATCAAAAAAAATAAAGAAAATAATATACATGTATGATGGAATATCATTTTGACAAAAAAAAAGAAGTAAATCATGTCTAATGTCGTGGATAAAACTTGACTATGTACTAAATGCAAATGGGCAGTTAAGCAAGACAGATGCTGCACGGGGCATGTTAGATGAGTATCAAAACTGTCAAGTTTGTACAACTCAAGAAGAAGATGCCAGAGATTGGAAGTGGATGGGAACAGGAGCTTCCTATTTAGAAGAAATGAAATGCCATTCAAGTGGAGTGGGGGAAGGGGCTTTGTCAGCCTGGTTAAAGACTGTGCACTTGCTGTCACTGGGAAGGCACTGTATACTGAAAACCTGGGATATCTAAATGATCTTAGAACCATAAAGTAATATAACAAAGACCCTAGTCAAGTTACCAATTACAGTAACTACTATTAAGTATGGCTCTTCCATGAAATATTAATTACATTTTAGATGTGAAACTAATAGGCTCAATATAAGATGTGTTAATTTTGAAACAAGGGTAAGGTTTCCTAAGTGAAGATGTGCTGGAATGTCAGGGCAAAGTATATATATATAAAAAAAAAACGATTAGAAGTGTAAAAAGACTGTCAAATGTAGAAAATCATCCTTAAAATATATCACATGTAATGTGCAGCTTTCTGATCTATATGAATGTAAAAAAAATCAGATACTTCATTTAGGTAAAAATGAAAACAAAGGCCGATGTTGAGGTTACTTCATGGAGTGATTTGTTAAGTATGCTGAAAGATTTTCCTCTCAAGCATATTTCTATAAGATGTTTCTGCTCACTGAGGGCTACTGGAGACACTCCGGGGCAAGAAGGAAATTCTTGCACTCTAGGGGCTTCCTGATTAATTGGTCAGATCATTTATTCTTCTCACAGACACTCACTGAACTTTTAATGATGTTCTTACCACTGCCATACAATCCTGGACAAACCATACAACCTCCTTGCTGCCAGGGATGTGAAAGAGAAGAAGCAAAAGATCATAAAATACCTGTCAATACAGAAGTAATGCGATCGGTTTGCAAGTTGTAAGTTCTGCGGTGCAAATGAACTCTTGAACTTTATTGCTTTGCATTCAAGGCTGACTACATTAAAAAGCATTTTATCACAGGGGAGTAAGTCTAGGACCAAAATCTTTGTAAACTCATACAACATATGTATAAAACTTTCTATCAAAATATCCTATATCAAATAAGCATTGCAAAAGCTTATTTGTCTGTTTTTATTTAACTGAAGTAAATAGTCCCCCAGCTGCTATTTACCAAAAAGTGTTAAAACTTCCTTGGGACCATCATGTAAAGCTGGGAGTTTTCATCTTTAATTCAATCTCCAATTCAAAATTACCCTCTCCTTTAAACTTGTTAGGAATTCCCTATTATTCTGGCAAAAAGGCAGGGAGATTCAGCTTTTTGCGGCTCTTGGTTGTGCCCAATATTGGTGAACTCGCTGTTTTTCTTCTTTTTTTACCCCAATATTGAGTCTTACTTGGGGACTCTCTTTCTCCCCCTGCTGACTGCCTTCAGGGCCAATGGATACTGTTCTCTGAGATAAAATCTTTCTGAAATTCAGTGTTTAAATATGGGACTAGTCATGAGTTGTTCTTTCAAAATGCTGTCATCGCTGTAGCAACTTCATGAGATATGTGCTGGCTGTCAGTTTTAACCAACATCTCTGTCACTCTGGACACTGAGGGATTGGGGCTCCTCAGAGAAGCTAGAAGGAGCTTGGCATGTGCCAGCACGTCAGACATTCCTTGCACAGTGACAGTCATTTCTCCTCTCTGCAGCTCCCCGGGTTTCACAATATGAGGAACTGCATCTACGCATAGTCCAGAGAAAAGGAACACTTCCGGCCCATTTCCTCAATCATCTTCACCTCTTGAGAGTGTTTCTATTCAAGGAAGATTTTTTCCCCTTTAAAAATAATTAGAACTACTACATTAATGTGCAAAACTTTAGTTACCTTGAGCTATCCTCCCAGACCTCTTTCCTATGGTGAGAGAGTACAGTTACCTCTTTTTTCAGTAAGGAAAAGACTCATGAGTCATCATGCTTTTATCTCCAGCTCACTCTGGCAAAAGAAATATGCTGAACTGACAGAGTTAAAACAACAGCAACAACAACACCCCCTCCCCAAACAGCAATCCTCGCTCTTGAGTTAGAGTGCTGTATGGTGGGAACAGAGCATGTTGCCTTCATGTACAGTATACTGGTGTTGAGGGGACAGGACCTTTGAGATGTAAATTCTGGTGGAAAACCTTTGGCAAGGCTATGCCTTTGGAAGACAGGGCAGAGCCCCTATCATGCTCACTATTCTCAGTTTTGTGATATGATTTTCTATTACAGTGGCAAGGGGAAACATTTAACACATAAAATTAGAAAGTAGCTTCCTTCCCTTCTATTAAAAATAATGTCTTTGTTTTCAATTAATCATACAGTAGTAAAAAAGAGATGACACAAAAGCTTGTTTTAGATATAACTCTGGATGAAAAAAATTTTCTTGAAAATAGTGTATCATGGGTTTACAATCAAGTAATTCTGCTTTCAAATCTATTATATGCAGAGATACAAAATCCCATAAATCAAGAATATCCCTCCCAGTGTTCCACCGTTAAATGCTAACATTTTGTATCTTTCTTATTTCTTTTTTATGTTTATTTATTTTTAAAATAGTCTTTTCTTATTTTATATACCAATCCCAGGTCCCTCTCCCTCACGTCCTCCTGCTTCTGCCACCTCCCCCTAACCCTATTCCCCATCCATTCTTCAGAGAGGGCCAGACCTCCTATGGATAGTGAACAAACTCTATCACATCACTTGAGGCCGGACCAAGGCTCTGCTTCCTGTATCTAGGCTGAGTGATGTATCCTTCCATAAGGAATGGACTTCAAAAAGCAAATTCATGCACTAGGAATGAATACTGGTTCCACGGCCAGTGGCCCTACAAACTGCCCAAGCCACATAACTGTCACCCACATTCAGAGGGCCTAATTTGGTCCTATGCAGATCCCCAACTGTCAGTCCAGAGTTGGTGAGCTCCCACTTCTTCAGGTTGGCTGTATCTATGGGTTTCCCATCATAGTCCTGATTCCTTTGCTCATATTATCACTCCTCCCTCTCTTTGACTGGACTCTCAGAGCTTGGCCCAGTGCTTACCTGCGGAACTCTGCATTTGCTTCCATCAGTTACTGGGTGAAGGTTCTATGATGACAATTAAGGTAGCTATCAATGTGCTTACAGGAGAAAGCCAGTTCAGGAACCCTCTTCACTATGACTTACATTTTTAGCTTGCGTCATCCTTGTGGATTTCTGGGAAATTACCTAATGCCATGTTTTTCATTAACCCCATAATAACTCCCTCAACAAGATATCTCGTTCCTTGCTCTGCCTTTATGTCCTTCCCCCAACTCAACCTTCCCAATTCTTCATGATCTCCTTCCTCTTCCCCTTAAATCCTCCCTACTCCCCTTCACCCTTCCTTCTCCCACCCACACTCCCAATTTCTCAGTATATCTTTTCTATTTCCCCCTATAGGAAATACATGTATGCCTTTCTCAGTGTCCTCATTTCCTGGCTTCTCTGGGGTTGTTGACTGTAGACTAGTTATCCTTTGCTTTATGTCTAACACTCACTTATGAGTGAGTACATACCGTGTTTGTCTTTCTGGGTCTTAGTTACCTTACTCAGGATGTTTGTTTCTAGTTCTATACATTTGCATTCAAATTTCAAAATGTCATTTTTTTTAACACTGAGTAGTACTCCATTGTGTAAATGTACCCATTTTCTTTATCCATTATTTGGTTGAGGGGCATCTAGGTTATTTCCAAATTCTGACTATGGCAAATAATGCTGTTATGAATGCAGCTGAGCAAATGTCCTTGTGGTATGAGTGTGCATCCTTTGGGTACATGCCCAGAAGTGGTATTGCTAGGTCTTTAGGTAGACTGATTGCCAATTTTCTGAGAAACTGCAATATTGATTTCCAAAGTAGCTATACAAGTTTGCACTCTCATCAGCAATGGAGGAGTATTCCCCTTGTTGGGCATCCTCTCCAGCATAAGCTATCTTAGGTGTTTTTCTTCCTAGCCATTCCAATAGGTGTAAAATGGTATCTCTGAGTCATTTGGATTTGCATTTGCTTGATGCCTATGGATGGTGAGCAACTTCTTAAGTATCTTTGGCCATTTGACATTATTCTGTTGAGAACTGTCTGTTTAGATCTGTCCCCCATTTTATAACTGGATTATTTGGTATGTTGATGTCTAGTTTCTTGTGTTCTTTGTATATTTTGGAGATTAGCCCTCTGTCTGATGTGGGGTTGGTGAAGATCTTTTCCCATTCTGTAGGTTACTGTTTTGTCTTGTTGACTGTGTCCTTTGCCTTATAGAAGCTTCTCATTTTCAGAAGGTCCCATTTATTAATTCTTCATATCAGTGTGCGTGTTATTGGTATTATATTTAGGAAGTGGTCTCCTGTGCCCTTGTGTTCAAGGCTACTTCCCACTCTCTCTTTTATGAGGTTCAGTGTGGCTGTATTTATGTTGAAGTCTTTAAACCATTTGAACTTAAGTTTTGTGCATGGGCATAGATATGGATCTATTTTCATTCTTTTACATGTGAAAATCCACTTATGCCAGCACCATTTGTTGAAGGTGCTTTACTTTTTTCATCATATAATTTTAGATTCTTTGTCAAAAATCATGTGTTCATATATGTATGGATTGTTATAAGGATCTTTGATTCCATTCCTTTGGTCTTCCTGTCTGTTTTTTTCTTTTTTTTGCTAATACCAAGCAGTTTTCATTAATAAAGTTCCATAATACAGCTTGAAGTCGTGGATGGCCATGCCTCCAGACATTCCTTTATTGTACAAGATTGTTTGGTCTATCTGTGGTGTTTTGTTTTTCCATATGAAGTTGAGTATTGTTCTTTCAAGATCTGTAGAGAATTGTGCTGGGATTTCGATGGGGTTTGCATTGAATCTGTAGATTGTTTTTGGTACAATTGCCGTTTTTATTATGTTGATCCTACCTATCCAAGAGCATGGAAGATATTTCCACTTTTTGATATATTCAATTTCTTTCTAAAATTTTTTTGTCATGCAGGTCTTTCACGTGTTTGGATAGAGTTACCCCAAAATACTTTATAATGTTTGTGGCTATTGGAAAGAATGATGATTCTCTGAATTCTTTCTCAGCCCATTTATCATCTGTATATAGGAGCACTACTAATTTTTTTTAGTTATTCTTGAATCCTGCCACATTACTGAAGGTGTTTATCAGCTATAGGAATTTCCTGGTGGAATTTTTAATGTCACTTATGGATACTATCATATCATCTGAAAATAGTGA
>NW_004949103.1:15597707-15634202 GCF_000317375.1 Microtus ochrogaster
AACTCTGTCCAGGGCCTTCTGATTTTCAGTTTCCATTGTGAAGTCAGTTGTAATTCTGATAGGTCTGCCTTTATATGTTTATTTGTCTTTTTCCTTTGCAGCTCTTAATATTCTTTCTTTATTCCTGTGTTTAATGTGCATAATGATTATTATGTGGCCAGGAAACTTTTTTTTTGGTCCATTCTATTTGGCGTTCTGTAACCATCTTATACTTTCAGAGGCATGCCCCTCTTTAGGTTAGAAAAATTTTTTCTATGATTTTGTTGAATATATTTTCTTTGCCTTTAGGCTGGACTTCTCCTTCTTCTAATATTATTAATCTTAGATTTGGTCTTCTTATGGTGTCTTAGGTTTCCTGGATATTGTATGTTAACAATTTGTTGACTTTATTTTTTGATTGTTTTTATTGAATGATATATTTTTCTCTGTTCCCCTCGTTTTCTCCCCATCCAATTCTACCCTCTCCATGAATCCCACATTCCCAATTTACTCAGAAGATCTTGTCTTTTTCTACTTCTGATGTAGATTAGATCCATGCTTTGGTGGATGGAGATGGAGTGTATCCTGTGCTTTGGGGGCTAGCTTTTAGAGAGAAGGTTCCTCTACCTGGGAACCCAAACACTCACCTCTCCAGGGACAGTCAGGGCCAAGGCTCTGGTTGTCAGGGATGTAATGGGGAATGGTAGCTAGGGTGGAGAGGCTACTCCTAGGTCTCTGGAACTTTACTGGATGGGGGTGGGACATGGGATGTGCCTCTGGGGGATAGGATCTAGACAGCAGGGCCCTGCAGCAGGGAACCCAAACACTCACTATCCCTCTTCCTTACTTCTTTTACTTTAAGTGGAATTTATTTCTTAACTACTGTATTATATATTTTGTTTATCATGCCATCCTAGTATAGAGTACATGTTGTATGGTGTACTTATTACTCTGTTGTTCTTATTGCTATCTCCCCAGTTGTCTTAGTTAGCATTTCTATTTCTGTGACACAACACAAGGACCACGGCAACTCTTATAAAGGAAAACATTTAATTGGGACTAGTTTACATTTTCAGAGGTTTAGTCCATTATCATCATGGCAGAAAGCATATCAGTGTTCAAGCAGACATGGTGCTAGAAGGGAGCTGGGAGTTATACATATTAAAATGCAGGAGAGAGGAAGTGAAATGGGTCTATTCTGAGCATAGCTTTAACACAGAGGACCTCAAAGCCCACCCCCCACAGTGATATGCTTCCTCAAACAAGGGCACACCTACTCCAACAAAGCCATACCTCCTAATGGTGCCACTCCCTACAATCTTATGGGGTATAGGAGGTCCTTCTTTCTATGTGTTGCTTGTATTGGTTAATGAATAAAGAAACAGCCTTGGTATTTTGATAGCGCAGAACTTAGGTAGGTGGGGAAAACAGAACTGAATGCTGGGAGGAAGAAAGCATAGTGAGGGAGAGCCACCATGGAGCCTCCAGAGTCAGACATGCTAAATCTTTCCTGGTAAGCTACTGCCACATGGCAATATACAGATTAATAGGAATTGGTTAAATCAAGATGTGAGAGTTAGCCAATAAGAGGCTAGAGCAAATGGGCTAAGCAGTGTTTTAATTAATACATTTTTTTGTGGTTATTTTGGGGCTAAGCTAGCCAGGCAGCTGGGATGAACAAGCAGCTCCTCCCTGCAACAAACTACCATACCAGTTATTCAAATATAGGTTTGGCTTTGGTTATTACTGCTATTGGAGTGAATGTTACATTAAGTAAATATAAAGACATAGTACAGGATGACAATATCTCTATAGTCACAAAACAAGTCTGAAGACAGGTACTCTCAATTTTGGCTGTGCACCAATTGAACGAATAAATTTCTTTCATTAAGGACTTACAAATGAATCCATAAGACAGTATACTTGAAATAAGAGACAGCATTCACTACATACAAAGACAAAATTCTCAAGAATTTTCCCTGATTTATTCATTGGACAGATAATATAAATTCTAAATGCTTAAAAAGCATGTGTAACAATACTTGATAGCATGATAAAAATAAGCAAGAATCCCTAAAAATCATTTAATGTATTTAAAGAAAACCATCAATAACTAACGTAACCTTAAGAAAGAAATCATGACATAATTTAAAATAAAATCAGAATACTCATGTTAAATACAAAATGAGATAGAACCAAGAAGAGCTATTTTAGAGTATGTTAATAATTTAATTTAATTCAATATTTTAAATAAATTATAACTTCTATATTTTGATCTACAAACTATAGGGTTTGGAAATTTTATATTTTTAATGATAGAATCTCCCTGGGTACCTTGGCTGGCCCCCATCTTCCAGTGATCCAACTGCTCATTTTTCAAGTACAAGATGCCAGGTCCAGATACATTTGTAAGTTTCAAATATGTATTCCTTTATGTATTTTCTACTTTAATGCTTTCTTCCATAAAGAATACATAGTACTTCTAAAAGCAGAAAAGATATTGTAAACTTTCATGTTTGTTGACCTTTACAGTAATTGCACTGAAAGCACTTAAGGGACTAAAAATGTGAAGTTAAAAATTATTTGGTGAATAACAATACTTGTTTCTTCATTGGTAATTTCTTTGTTGTCCAAATTTTCCTTCTGAATTAAATTAAGAAAACAATATAAGTACTTTGAAATTTACATATGGAGCTAGGCTCTTCTTTTATGCTCTGACCCTTGCTTGGGGAAAGACATTCATTCCTTCAATAAGAAGTTTATAGCTAAAAGTCTAGAATGCAGGGATTCTTGGGGAATAGTTTTTAAGCACTGTCTTATACTATCTCCATCACTGTCCTACCAGGTAAAGCAGAGCAGGCCTGCCTTTCTGAAGCTCTGGGTGAGGCTGGGCTGGTACATTAAATTTGAAGTGCTCCTGGGCAGAATTCTTATTTAAAGTTCATTTTGTGTTGCAAATTTAGGCAAACTGTCCCCACACAGAGAAAATAAATGAATGCATCCATATTGCATTTTAAAATCTGTCTATAGTCATAGATTATATGTCAGTTTCAAGGCATAAAGCTGTTATGTTTATTATTTATCATTGGATCCAATCAATAAAGGGTAACGGGGAAGACAATGAATTTAGTTACATACGTGAAATTGTTTAACATTAGAAAGTTTACTTTGTTTTATTTTTATCAGTTTGATTCTTCTTCCTAGTTTATAAAAAGAGAATTCTATAAAGCTTTATATATGTACACATCTGTTTGAGTGACACATCATCAGCTAGTATAGTTTAAATATGTATTTTCAAGATCCTATAAAAAACAATAAAGCTTGTCAGAAAACACTCGCATGATTCTGGATATTCAGTTCTCAAAACACTATCCAGATGCACTTGTGAGCTCCTAAGGCCTCTTGAAGAAGACTATGTGGTCAACACTATTTTCACAGTGATGTTAATCATTTCCTCTTTTCACTTTTATTTTCCCAGTAGTGAATTACGGAATTTTCCAGAAGATTAATTGAATGTGACTGTGCTATTATTTAATACTTAACAACAAATATACTTAAATTATTTAATCCATTAAAAGTTCCTTATCTTTAATTTCTTATATAATTTATATTGATAGTTGCTGTCTATGTGGAAATAAGATTGTATAACCATTGCTAATCTTTGGAGTTCAACATGGTCCTAATTAAAAGGTGGTCAAGAGGAAATGACTAATGCTTTGGGTGGATAAGTTTGTTTTTGAAGCTGTCCTTTTCTTTCTTTCATTCACATTCTGAGTCCCTAATATACTACTTTTTCTATTGTTTCTTGGGTTTAAAACGTGGGGTTTAAGAAGATTAACTTTTCCTGAGAAAAACATTTTTAACATGCTAAATTTTTAAATAAGGAATTGGAGCAAGACAGATTGGCACACAGTGAAGGGAGATGTGACCTACAACCAGAATTGGTGTCATCAGCGAGCCCTCATGCCCTCTCTCACTGGGAGGAACAAGGAGCAGGAGAATGGTGGAGCAAAATGTGCTGTCTTCTTCGGACCATGTGATAAGCTTTATACAATTACCTAGGACACGAGGGGGCTGCTACAGCTTCATCTCAAGTGGAGAGAGAAGACCTGATCTGGACCATAAAAGACATATATGACTTTACCACATTAGCAAGAACTAATGATGGTACATGAACTTTGGAAGACCTCATAGAGACTAAGTGCTACAACGTTGATAGATGGGTCACAGCAGAGATATTAAAGATGAGAATGATATATTAAACCTTAATGTGCAAAGTACATGAATCTTTCCACTGAGTATATATGGGGATGTTTGATAATCATACATATGAAACATGCATACACATGTCTTCTTGTTAGAGTTTGAGATTGGTGGGAAAAGACCTTATATCAGACTGAGTGGTCAGACAGGACTCATCTATGAATGAAATATTTCAGTTCAACTATAAAATTATGAATGACAATAGTCAATTGCACAATTATCAATAAAATAAAACCCCAAATGCTCCAACTGTTATGAAATCACAGCATACATGTACTTGGGTTCTTTGTGTTTAAAATCCAGAAAGGAACCCAGTAAGTTTGATGCCAGGTTGATTTGGGCCATATGAAATAGGAAATATAGATAAACAGGATCACACAGGGTATCAGAATCCAAAGTAAGACTGCAGGCTTCGTAGACACACCCACCCTTCCATGTTTTATTCAAGCTTCGCAGTCATTTTTTAACACCTAATGATGATTTTGAGGCCCAGTACTCTTCTTTATCTTAGAATGGCTAAAGAGAATCATGTAAAGTACTTAGATGGGCCTGAGAAAGCAAAGTGAGTCTGCCTCTTCCATTTCATTAGCACCTATTAATCATTTTTTTAATTTTATTTTTCCATTCAAAAAATTACACTTCCTCCCCTCCTCCCAATCCCCTCCTGCTCCCCCACTTACACTCCTACCTCCCCCCCTCTGTTGAGAGAGGGTAGGGAAACCTACCCTGTGGGAAGTCCAAGGCCCTTCTGCTACATCCAGGCCTAGGAAGCTGTGCATCCATATAGATTAGGGTCCCCAAAAGCCAGAACATGCTGTAAAAACAAGTCCCAGTGCCTATGTATGGCTTCTCAGTCAGCCCCCATTGTCAGCCATAATCAGATAGTTGGGTTTGATCACATGTTTGTTCAGTCCCAGTTGGGCTGGATTTGGTGAGCTCCCATTAGAACAGGCACACTGCCTCAGTTGGCGGACCAACCCCTCGAGGTCCTGACTTCCTTGTTTGTCTTCTCCCTCCTTCTGCCCTTCAACTGGACCTTGGGAGCTCAGTCCATTGCTCTGATGAGGGTCTCTGTCTCTATCTCCATCCGTCGATGGATGAAGATTCTATGGTAATATTCAAGATAATCATCAGTGTGATAGTGGGACAAGGCCAGTTCAGGCACCCTCTCCTCTGCTCTCCAAGGACCTAGCTGGGGACATCCCCATGGACACCTGGGATCACCTCTAGAGCCAAGTCTCTTGCCAACACTAAAATGGCTCCCTTAATGTAGATATCTTCTTCCCTGCTCCTATATACGCCCCTCCTCCATCTCCACCCTCCCACTCCCTCAAGCTCTCACTAGTCTTTCCCTTTTCCCTTCTCTCTAGCCATCTCCCCTTCTCCCAACCTCACCCCCACCCCTAGCCCCATCCCATGCTTCCAACTTTTGCCTGGCATTCTTGTTTCCATTTAATTTCCAGGAGGATCTATATATGTTTTTCTTTGTGTTCACCTTGTTATTTGGCTTCTCTAAACTTGTGAACTTTATAAAGGCTTAATGTCCTTGGTTTATGGCTAGAGTCCACTAATGAGTGAGTACATACCATATTCATCTTTTTGAGTCTGGGTTATCACACTCAGGGTAGTGTTTTCTATTTTCATCATTTACATACAAAATTCAAGATGTCATTGATTTTACCGCTGAGTAGTACTCTAATGCGTATATATTCCACACTTTATCCATTCTTCCATTGAGGGGCATGCTGCAGAGGATGTGGAGTAAGGGGAACACTCATCCATTGGTGGTGGGAATGAAAACTTGTGCAACCACTTTGGAAATCAGCGTGGTGGTTTCTCAGGATACTGGGAATCAACCTACCTTAGGATCCAGCAATAACACTCTTGGGAATATACCCAAGAGATGCCCAATCATACTCAAAAACTCAAAAAGCATTTGTTCAACTCTGTTTATAGCAGTATGGTTTTTAATAGCCAGAACCTGGAAACAACCTACATGTACCTGTTAATCTTATAAAGTATTCTCATAATTATCTAATACATTAATTATTGCAAAGGCTCTATTCATATATCTATGAATTTCTTGCTTAACTTGAAAATATTTGGGCACAGATTTTAATTTTGTTCCTATTTTGCCTCATTGATCATCTAATTACTTCTTAATAATAGGAATCCTTAAAAAGAGAGATTCCTTCAGCTTTGGCACAGTGTAGAAAAATGAACCCAAATCAACCAATTTCTTTCACAATATTATCACCATGTCTTTGCCTTCTTATTGAATAGTTCATT
Source organism: Microtus ochrogaster (assembly GCF_000317375.1). Classification (NCBI taxonomy): domain Eukaryota; kingdom Metazoa; phylum Chordata; class Mammalia; order Rodentia; family Cricetidae; genus Microtus; species Microtus ochrogaster. The sequence continues at coordinate 15,604,239 of NW_004949103.1, forward strand.
CAGTTTTTTTAAATTAAAAATCAATATTCTTTTCTTTTCTGGAATCCTTTTCTCCTTTAGTTTTTGCTTAAATTTAGCTAAATAAAATGGGTTGAATCAAGAGTAATCATTTTGAAATACAGTAAAACTCTCATTTTCTAATTTAAATAAGACTGGTCCCATAGGCTCAAATAATTGAATGTTTATTCATCAGGGACTGACACTCCTTGAGAAAGACTGGGAGGTGTGTCCTTGGAGTAGGTGTGGCCTTGTTGGAGAAGAGTGTCACAGGGGGGGCAGGCTTTGAGGTTTCCAAAACCCAAGCCAGGCCCAGTGATTCTTTCTATCTGTTGCTTTCTCATGCAGATGTAGAACTATTAGCTACATCTCCAGCACCATGTCTGCATGTGTGTCACCATGTTCTCTGTCCTGATGATAATTGACCAAATCTCTGAATGTAAGGAAGTCCCAGTTAAATGTGTTCTTTATCAAGATTTGCTATGGTCATGGTAACTCTTCACAGTAATCTAGCACTGACTCAGGCAGACTGGCAACCACTTGCTGAATGATTACCCTTGTCAACATGTTTCACTGTGGTCTTTCTCAAACCATTCGTTCATAGATTTATAAAGAAGGGATGCAGCATTGGAGCTGGGATGCTGGATTTCAGTTCTGCATTTTGACAAGGCCTCCTCTTGGTGACTGTAACAAATTTTAGATGGTGGGTTTTACTGGGGAATTGGAGGCTCCATATTTGGGGAAGCAGATGCCTGATAAGGACAGGGCTTTCTAACCTTTACCACAGGAGACTCTGACACACTGCATGGCTCTAGAAACTATAAATAAATAAAAACAATCTATGGGATGAACCAAGTTCTGTGTAGCACACCTGCGGGTCGTTATTCCATAAATTCCTCATATTTACTTCTGATAAAAATCAACTATGGGATGAATAACCTTTGTGCCGACTGGTTTTATGTCACCTTGACATAACATAAATTCATTTTTGAGGAGGGAACATCAATTGAGAAAATGCTAAGCCCGTGGTATATTTTCTTGATTGACATGGGGGAGCCCAATCTATTGTTGTGGTGTCACCCCTGGGCAGGTGGTCCTAGGTTCTATTGAAAAAGTCAGGTTGAGAAAGCCATGAGGAGTAAGGCAGTAAGCAGCACTCTTTCATGGCCTGTGTATCACCTCCTGACTTCAGGTTCCTTCTTGACTTTCTGTCCTAACTTTCTTTGTGTTGGTTCTGATGTGGAACTGTAAGCTGAAATAAATTCTCCCCACCTCCTTCTTACCTTGGGTGATAATGTTTTATCACAGTCATAGAAACTCTAAGACATTCTCTCTCACTCAAAATTGCCATTATTGGCAGCTTTTGTCCTGACCAGAATTGGGCTAAAAGTAAGCTGTCTCTGAAAGTTTGGAGTATTTTAGGGTTCATAGCCAATGGAAACCTTAGCTAATTACAATTCTTATTTGTTAGCTATCTGTTCAGAAGTTAGAAATGTATTTGGTCAAAATTAACTAAAGCCATATATGTAAAAGACAAAAAAAAAACCACTCTCATTTTCTACATATTTGAGTTTCTTTCAAGTTTGGTAAAATTTTGAATTATTTTTGAGAATTTTATTCATGAGAACTATATTTTGATGATTTTGGTCTCTTTCTAAAAGATTTGAAACAATCTTTAATTGGCTTTCCTTCCTCCATTTTGAGACAGGATCTCTCTATACATAGTAGTGGATGTCGTGGAGATCACTGTGTACACCAGGCTGGCCTAGAACTTACCCTGATGCTCTTGACTCTCAAAAGTGCTGGGATTAAAGGTATATGCCACCAAATAGGTTTAGGCCCTTTAAAAAACTTGCTGTCTGTCATCTATTATAATATTCTCTAATATGTATTATCTGATATCTATCCTTTCATATAATCTTTTTTTAAATGATATTAGAATGAACTCATGAAAATTTACATACATATATGTGTGTTCATTTCTCTAAGATATATGCTATATATAATACAGTTCATATACTGAAGTTATTTAGAATATGGTAATAAATATTAACATGGATGTATTCAATAAAATTAGATATTTAGAAATAAAAGTATAAAGTTACAGACAAAACTTTTAACAAACCAAAGAAACAATAGAATATCTTCCTTTAGGAAGAAACATTTGAATGAAGCCTTGATGAACATAGAGGGTAAATGAGTTATTATAAGATGGGCAAAAATTCAGTCAGGATAACAATATAGTAGACAGTGGCTTGTAGGAATACTGAGACACCACTGGCAAAGTGTGCAAATTGGTGAGAATTTTAAGAACATAGGAGAGGATGCTTCAAGCCAAAATATCCTACCATCCTGGCTTTCATTGTAGACCTGAAAGACATCCAGAAGTTACTTTGTGAAAACAAGAGACTGCTTTTATACTCTTTCTTTCATAGTAATATGTCAGTCACCTTTAAGAATGATCAATCAGAATTCTCAACTCACTGTGACCTTTCTGAGAAGTATGCTCACAAAATGACATATATCAGATTATGTACTGTACAAAGAGCTGCCAAGTTTCATGGTCTGTTATGTGGGTCTAACTATTGTCATGATTTGTTTTAAAATGTAATGGGATATTTTGTTAGTGCCACAGATATTAGAATGTGCCCTCAAAACAACCATTATTAAGTGATATATGAGAAGGAAAAAGATGGAGGGTTCTTGTTTTCGTTTTGTGTAAAGTTAACTTTTTTTTTCAGACTAATGTTTGTGAATTTACAGGTATTTCTCCAACTTTCTCTCCACAAGATAAAATGATATTTCCTAATTTAGGGCCCAGCCCCAATAGCTGGACTTGGGGCATCACACAACTCTCCATGAATCCTGCCGCAATTCTTGATATTTTAGGATTGAGTGGCATCTTATCCCCCAGCATTCCTGCTGCAAATGACTTCTACCTCATATCTCTCAGGAAGCGTGCTAATTTTGCCTCTACTTTTCCTATCCTTCAACTCTCCTCCTGACTTTTGACAGAACAATCTACCTTAAAGATAGAGATAGAAAAAAGATCTGCTTATACTATGTTGTGTTTAAAATCATCAATTATTCTTTATTCTTCAGAGTAGGGGTTACTATGTTCATGACATTGATGGCATCTTATTAGCCTTCAGACATCAATTTGGTAGGCAACTCCTCAGAGCATCTTTTCCCTCAAGCATTAACACATTTCACAATGTGTTCTTGCAGTTTTAATATTTGTCACAATTCCAAATTTTGACCCGTTATCATTCTTGACAAAAGTATGCTTTTCATACTATGATACGTTTTATGTGTTCAGAAACAAAATATTCGATGTAACCTACTCTAATAAGAGCCACTAACACAGACTTAACCAGTAGAAGGAAATTCAATGTGTATTTTTTGATATCTTGAGGAAGTATGAGTGAAAAGATGAATATATATCTGTAGAAAATATAGTTATCATGTATTGCACTCAATAGAATTATAATGTTTTGAGAGAAAAATATCTTTAAAATCTTTGAAATCCATCATACAGAAACTGACTCTCAAGATTATACAGTTAATCTGTCTCTCTCTCTCTTCATTGCAACCCAGAGTTCTTTCTGTCTTGTTTTAGCTTTTTCCACTAATCTCATTCCAAAACTACAAGTTGAGGACCAACAAGGGGAAGGAACAATGAATGCAGCTGCAAAGTGACTTTGCCCTTAGTTAGTGACTCTACTCTCTCCTGTGCTCAGGGACTATGAACACTATAAAAAGGTAATGTGTTTGAATCTTGTGAGTCTTACTAATGTGCTCAGCTTAATATATCCTATGACCCCAATAATTTTTAACACAGAATTTCTTATGCAAATTTGTTGTAGTAGGAAGCTGCGGGGCTGCATCCCTAGCACCCTGCCGCCTGGCTAGCTTATACCCCTAAATAATTACATGGACACTGTATTCTTTTAAACACTGTTTGGCTCATTTCTATCTAGCCTCTTCTAGGCTAATTATCACATATTAATTTAGCCCATTTCTAATCATCTGTGTGTAGCACCCCAAGGGGCACTTACCAGGAAGATTCTAGCCTACGTCCATCCTGGGTCGGAGCTTCATTGATCGCCTGCCCGGGAGAGAGGAGCATGGCGTCTCTGCTCCAGAGAGCAGAGCTGTCGAGTCTGAGCTCACTTCCTCTTCCTCCCAGCATTCTGTTCTGTTTACTCCTCCCACCTATGTTTTAACCTATGAGGCCAAGCAGTTTCTTTATTACTTTATTACTTAACCAATGAAATCAACAGATTGATATATGACACTCCCACATCACAAATTCGTCAGAAGAACTAGGAAAATGAGTCTACATTGAACAGCAAGCAGGCAAGATGCCAGCAACAAAACCCAACAAGCAGGTCTAATGTTTTAGTGCCAGTTGGGTCTGATCCCATGAAAAGAACAATAGCCACGTCCAACACTTGGATGTTCAGACCTTCGTGTTCAGTTTATTTATCCATAAAATTCTTTTAAAAACTGTTTGTCTTACTAAATGCTTTGATGGATAAAATGTTCCAAGGAATTCTCTTTGTCATCATCCCTTTTAAAAGATTTCCCCTTTTTGTTCAATCTCCATAATTTGCTGCCTCTTAATTAAAGCAATGGAACTCAGTGTGAAATAAATGCCTGTGGAAGCATTTACGATTCACATCAATGTCCCATTACAGAAGGGGTTAGGTCAACTAATGTCCTTTTCCCTTGGGTGCCTTGGAGTTACCTTTATGAAGTCAGGTAGAGTAGTAGGTTGGCCATTTAATCCCCCCTTCTCAATTTCACTTCCCTTTCTTGTGAACACAAAAGAACTTTAAGTGATCTGACCGTGGCATTGAAATGCCAACCTTAGTTGGTACTTTGAAAACTCAAAGCCTTTTACAAGATGAATAGCAAACTGTGGATGACAGCTCCTGCCGAGCCATTATTGAATCTCAGCCCTGATGACTGCATTGCTTTGGATTTAGATAAAAGACTCCATACAAGACAAATGGTAGGAGCACATCAAACAAGACTGTGTCCATACAATGACAGAAACAATCCAATTGAAGAAGCAGTTGATTTCCCCAAGGCTACATACCAGTTCTTCTAGAGTCATTTATATTAAGGAACTAAAGATTGTATATTCATCTTCTATTTATTCTTTTTGCTAAAAATACTACTGTTCACTTGTCACATCTAAGTCTTCTTGCTTTTGCCAGGGAAGAGAAATGTCGATATGGGAAGATGTTAATTATTTTGTATTGTGTTTTATTTGACCACAATAGCAGTGTGTTTAAAGGTTATAGACTGAGAGTTACAATCTATAATGATCAGATAAAAAGATTAGTCAGCAAATCGATGGTTCCCTGCACCAACAGGAAACTCAGTATATTCAAGGCAACAATGAGAACAAAAGGTAGAGATAAGGATCGGGCACCTTTATTTAGATGAAAACTAACTCAGGGAATGGCTACCACCTCATTAATTACGCACTCACCTTCAGAAGACTGAACTGGATGAAGTATCATTGAAAAGCTTTGGGAAACTGTGGGAAAGGCTTTTGGCTGTATAAAAACTATGAAATCAGAACGTGCCTTTATGTTGGGTTGGCAGATGTCAAAGGAACCCAATTGCTCATAATGGAAAGAGGTTTATGTATAGAACTTTGGTATGCTTTATATAATGTAAGTCTTGGGAAGAAAAAGGTAGTAGGTTTTTAAAACACCATCAAACTTGTTTAAAGTAGGGATTTAAGGAGAATCTACTTACTTTATAGACATTTTGTCCCCCAAACAGTTCTTTATGTAATCTGACATCTTTTTTAAGTTTAGTCTTGTCAGATAAACTTTTATAGTATTCACTTCTTTTGCTTTACCTGTTTTATTGGGCATGAGCTCCTTCCCTTTTTCCTATTCATAAAAGGTAATCTATTGGGGGTAGAGAAATGGCTAGCAGCTATGAGCTGTAATGCTGTTGCACAGGACTGGAGACTCACAACCATTTGTATCTCTGGCTCCCCGGAGATGCTATGCCTATGGCATCTGTGGGCATTAGCACTCATATGAGTACATCCTGCCACATAGACACCTGCACATAATTTAAAATATAATAAAAACATCTAAAATGCTAACATATTTGAAAGTGGGTTTCAATATGTTCAACTGGGAACTGTGAAGAGTGTTTTGAGTAATATGGGAAGAGCTGTTTAAATTAATAGAATGGCATGTGTGTGAGCAATCATATCTATTGTGTGGGGTTTCCCCTGTTACTATCATTAACTTTTAATATTTTTCTAAAATAAAATGCTCTTCTCTGGAGGATTATTCAATTATTTATTTCAGTGAAATCAGCATAGATCATCACTTGTTTAGAAGGTAGTCACAGACAAGAGCAGGATCCAGTAATTTCTAGAAATAGAATTGTGACATCTACTAGGAAACTCTCACTTTATACCAACAATTAGCATAGAAAGTGGGAGGTGAGGGAAACAAACAAACAAAAAAAAACAACAACTGGTAACTGAACTTAACAAAAAGGAGCTAGACTACCTTACTTCCCTTCTCAGATATGATTGTGACTGATTTCTTTTGCTATTTTTTTCTTTGTAATCTGATTTTTGCATGCTAAAGCAGGAGTTTATTGATTTATTTGTTCTTGGTCAAAGTTTTGGCTTGGATGTCTTTCTGTTACTATTTCATGTTTACTCAAATATGAAAACCAGCTGATGTTGATTAATTACAAAATTCTAGTAATGTGCTTGGAGCGTGCAAACATGTGTGTATACATGTGCATGAGCTTATGTGTGCACACATGTGAGCTTGTGTGTACAGTCTATGTGAGCATGAAAACAATCCTGGCTGCTACTGACAGCCATGAAGGAATGATGCTATCTTCCCTACCACCTTTTGGAGGATTGGTCACTGGGTAACAGCTTCTTTCACTGAGTTCACCTAGGCTGTGGCTATTTGTGCATCAATTGAAACACTGAATAAAGGTTCTGATTAGTTTTCGTTAGATCCAATCAGCAGCCATCTGGCTGATTGGCTCAGACCTAGGGTACCTGCAATTCTATCACACCTCCAGGGCAGACTAACAGTCGTGATTGTGTTTAATGAAACACTTTGCCTTCAAATGTCTACTTAGCCAAAGACAATAATTCCTGTCTTCCTCCCTTGCTTTTATATCCTTTGTTCTGTTTCTCTTTTCTTCCCTTCCTGGTTCTCCTCCTTCCTATTTCTTCTTCCTTCCTTTTAGTCTTTTCTGCTATCAACGCCACAGTTGTATTTTATACTTACAGAGCAATTTCACACCCCACTACTGTTGTGGTTCAGTGGCTCATCATTTCTTACTTGGATTATACCTATGGACTCATAACTTGTTCCCTTCATTCCTGACTGCTTCCTACAACACCTACAATTACTATACCTTCAAAAAGTCCATCCTTCACAATGTAGATGGGCTAATATTTCTAAAGTAAAATTCTCATGGGAGTTAAAAAGATCCTCGAGACTTCACATCACATGTAAGTGAGATAAGGCTCAATCTCTTCAGCAAGGCAAAATATTTCTCATCTGATGTTAAAACAACTTCTTGTCCTCATTGCTTATATTATTCCAGATATGCCCTGGACCAATCACACAGTGTTACAGGCATCTCACCATTCTCAAACATGTGTATTTTTCCATAAATTGTGCAATACCCCTCATCATCCCTCAGATTTCCCTTTCCTTTTACTCAGACATCTATTTTTGGCATGGTTAATCCTACCTTTATTGTCTAATGCTCAGATAAAGTGTTATTTAATTTTGAAATCTACAAAGAATTTAAACTATGATCACCTTTCCCAAATCCTCATCACACACACACACACACACACACACACACACACACACACACAGAGACTGAGATTTACCATGATATCAGATAACCTCTGTATTCTAGTGATAACATTAAGTACAATGTACTATTATTCCTGCTTTCTTCAGATATTTCTTCTTTGAAATCATGGAGTCTCTAGTTTTCATAGTGAATATCTCTTTGATAATTTTACAACTCTAAAAATCTATGGACAAACACATAAACAGCATTTAAATAATTATAAAGAGAGATTACAAAAATAACATATATTGAAATATGGCTGTAAAACACATCAAGATATACACTATGCTACAACATTGTGGTATATTTGAGTTTATTAAAATGTAAGCCAGGAAAGTCTACAAGAAACCTGTGTAATTATTAACATTTGAAAATGCTGATCACAAAAAAAAAAACATTTCAGGATATTTTCAGTATAATCTGAAAACCATGTTTTTTGGTCTTATATAGTACTACTGTGTTTCATTTTTATAGCTTTCAAATTCCAAATTTTACTTAAAGAAAGTCAGAAATGAAGACAATAACAACATTTTATTTTCAGACCATGGAGAACCTGAATTCTAAAATCTTTGATGTTTAAACTACCCTAAGCATTGCATATTGACATGTCTGTGCCTTGTATACAGCATTAGAGATTAATAAGCCTCATGTGGATGGTAGTCAAATTAATGAAGGATGAAATTGTTTGGTAATTCATCTTATTTAAACATCACAAACTTCTACAGTATGTATTACTTTAGTAATCTAACATCAGATCCAGAACACCTAAGAATGGTTGAATACCTTTCTCTGATTCAAAAGATTTTCATTATTAATTCCAACAAGGCAAATGGATGGAGCTAGGAAGCTTCATACTGAGGGAGGTAATGCACCCAGAAAGACAATTATCATATATACTCACTCACAAGTGGTTTTTAAACATAAAAAGAAAACCAGCCTACAAATCACAATCTCAGAGAACCTACACAACAATGAGGACCCTAAGAGAGACATCTACGGATCTAATCTACATAGGAAGTAGTAAAAGACCAAGATCTTCTGAGTCAATTGGGAGCATGGGGACCATGTGAGCAGAGAAAAGTGTATATTTCAATAAAATAAAAAAAATGCCCTCTCCGTTATTAGACACTTTATTCACTGATAACTTACACTGTATCTAACTTACCAAATGAGAGAAAGGGAGGAAGCATAGAAAACTTGGGCCATCATATTCTTATAAAAATGTATATTGATATGTTAGGTGACCCTTGTTTTCCAGGGGATTATTTCAATCAACACCAATGAGCTGACTACATGCCATTCATTTGCTGCATGTTAGAACATCTGGGAACCACTGAAAAGTGTTCCTTTCCTTTCAGAGTCATTTTTATCTCATGACTATTATTTGTCTCACTAGGAGAAATGCTTTCTCAGACGCAGAAGCCATCTGAGGAAAGGATAGTGGTGGGAATGTCACTTCCTCAATAGTCTATTAGGGCGACTGTGTCTGCTTCCAGGGCTGTTTTGTTTTGTTTGTTCACTTTCAGTGGAAGAATACAGTGATATGGGGGAAATTCAAAAGCCCTTTTGACATTTGCAGGTATGAGTCAAGAACTGCTCTTGCATTGAGTTCAGCCCCCAACTTTGGTGTATTCACACCATTGCATGGCCCGATGGCTCTTCTGAGGACAGTAGCTGTCATTGTACCTGCCTACTGCTTGCTTCTCTCAACTCTCTTGCCTTTTGTAGTGTTCTCCAATATTCAGTTTTCAAAGAAACCACTTAATAGCAATGTAAGGGTTGTCTTCTTAAAAAAAAAAGAGAGAGAGAGAAGTTATCCCCCCCCCAAAAAAAAAATCCCTATCACACAGTAAAAGTGAGGGAAACATGGTTACCTTTGCTGTGTTCAATCAGTAACACGAAGTCATGTTGAATAAAGCTAAGTTCTTATTCCCCCTGGTGGTGAAAAACAAAACCAGAAAACACATTATGCTGTCAAAAGTGGTAACTATCACAGTAAAGAAATTCTTGACATCTAAGATGCGGGCCAGTTAGGTATTTCTGGATCTTTTATGATTATGTATTCGATGAGTCCAAACAGGCACATCAGAAATTGTCCAAAGGTTCTGGAAGGACTCACACAGATATACTGGGAGCTTACAAGCAAGTAGAAGTCCTTAGAGCACTAATTTAACTGTGAGGCCATAGTAAACTCCTGTGGCATCTATGTCCTTTGCATAAACTTTTAGAATTCTTTATGTTTTTTTTTATTGATTGCTACTCAGTACTGCCTATATTTTGATAGAGATGCTGTAACAATATACCAGAGACTTGATAATGTACATAAAACTGAAATATGTTTTTTTAGAATTTATGGGGATAGGAGACACATGGTCAAACTACAAAGCATTTGGTAAGGCTCCAGTCTTGGCCTCTAATATGGTGTTTTGAAAGTTATGCCTCGAGAAGGGTGAGCGTTGTGCCCTCGTATGGTGAGAAGCATAGAAATACAAAAGAGGGCCGTGTTGGCTGCTGCTAGCCATTGCATAAGAGCAACAGTGACTTAATCACCCCCTGGATGGTCCATTTCTTAGTCATAAAATAGAGTGTTAACTCCTAATATATGAGTTAGAAGGAGACACATCCGATGATCATACCAGTTACTATTATTAATGCTTAACCTTGAGGTATCCTTTTATAAGCCCCAAGCATCATTCTTTTATTAAGCAGTCGTGTTGTTGTAGACCAAGAGCAAGGTAGAAGTACATTGCAAGAGAATACTGAAAATTGTTTTCTTCCCCTAGAGGAACCGTTTTGTTAGGATCAAGTAAGTCCTTTGAGGCTGACATCCCTGATTGTGGTTATCAAGATTATAAATTTGCATACTCATCTCTCCTCCAACAAATCACTAACTTGTTTCATCTATGTTATTTGTACTGAAAACTTATGGTAGTATAATTTTATAACCTATTTAGTATTGTTACTTTGAAAATTCAATTGGTTAAGGGAAAATGGGTGTACTTCGCTTAACCCAGACTCTAGCATACAATAAACATTTAAAACATTGTAGAATAGCTGCCATTGCCCTGGTTCTCTTGTAGACTTGTGATTTGTCTTCTGATAAATATCACAATAAGCATGTTTAATATTAACTACACCTAATATTTGTCTAAACTTTTCTGCTCAAAATGTGGGATCCAATATATATTTTCTTTAAAGACTCAAAAATCCCAAGGTTAGATATTATTTTTGTTTTCATTTTATCAATAACGGGGTTGGATCTTAGATAGGCCTTGTGACTTTCTAAAGGTCCATACTAATTTGTGGCTGTATAAAAACACAGATTGGCCTCAAGACTCCTCACTGTTTGCTCTTGCTAAATGGTTTTACCTTGAATCCAATTGTGTCTCTGCTAAGTACAATTACTTTTCTTTTCTCATTTCTTGCAGTCACAGTTTTAAATCAAGACAGGGTATACAGTCTTGGTATACAGAATAGTTATGAGGTAACCTTGTTAAAATATACATTCCTCTGTTTCATTCCCTTCCTGTCCCCAGAATTGCTGATTCACAGTTCCAGGGGTAGGAAAAGAAGATCTGATAAGGCTGCTCACTCCTGGGCCACATTGTGACCAGTCCTAATTATGCTGTATTTACTTCCAAGGAAATCACACAGCATATTTGACATAATCTAGTAAGCCATTCTGAGCACACACCTCACAGACAGGCTTTCTTTGGGCAGAAAGGGTGGGAAGGCCCCTTTTGTTTGCTGAGACGAATCTTTCTTGCAATCATTCTGCCCACCTCCCAATCACACATGGAAGAATAATGTTATTAATGGTATCAGGGATCCAGGCATCCTTGGGAATTTCAGATGCAGTTTTGAGACAGACACATTTTATTGTCTTCAACTAACAGCAATTCAGTCTCCTGCTACCCAGCCTGTGACTATCTCTCTCTCATTAAATTCCTGTGAGTAGCCCTGCTACAGCTATGAATCACACACCTAGGTCTTCACACAGGCTGAGTTTATTGAGCCGCATGATAGGAGACTATATCTCAGATGGCCCCAGAGAAGCCAAAACAATCTGTCACTTTTAATTCTTCCTGTCACCTCATTAAGGGTATAGCAACGTTGACAATAAAACACATTTTTCACACAAGCCACATCTCTCACACACACACACACACACACACACACACACAGCACCAAAATGCAACAATTCTTCCTCTTGTATTCAGATGTGGTTATAAATACCCAGTCATCATAAGATTCATTGAGCAAACATATGTGCCAGGGTTCTGTATATAACTGACACAGGCACAGAGTAGTCTCCATGGGCACATAAAGCAATTAAAAATAACTGTGCTTCAAAGAAGGCTGCTATAATACAAAGGTCAGACCCATAAATATGAACAGGATGACAGTAATGTCTCTATCCAAATATACCCCCAAACATACCACTACAACAGTTTAGAACTCAAAGGTTAATGTAAAAAAAAAATTAAAACCCTGAAATTATGCCATATTTATCTCATGGCTTTTCTTCCTGTGGTCTTTTCATCAAAGGTTAATATATGTGAATACCATGGAAAAATTTCATCAAGGCCAAATGTGTGTCACTGGGAACTACTTTATTCAGTGCAAAATATTTACCCTTGTGCATGTGATAAAATAAAGGACTTGTGACAAGTTCTCTGCAGAAGGAAAATGTTCCCCCACCCCCACTGAGTTGCTTGTTTTTTTAGATTAACTTCACTGATATTTGAATTCCACTCCAAGCTGTAGAGTCTATTCTGAGGGCAGGGATAATTTTCACAGTAACACACTGAGTGTGATAATCAGGTTTATGCACGGTTGTAAAGAATGTGCTGACAGACAGAAAAGAAGCCACCTCAGTCTGCACCGGATTCATTTTTATATATATTAAAAAATCATATGACACCTGACTCTGATTCAAACAGCAGTTCTTCCCCCTGCTGTCTCCCAGCAGCAGAAATATTTTAGCGTGTATGGGAAAAATCCAGCCCCCAGTGGAGGGTTTCACTAAAATTTCCAGTTCTGCGCTCATTCGAGCATCATCGGTTCCTGTATTACCATTCAAGGTGTTGTGTGCAATGAAAAACTTACTCCCACCGAACATGAATCTTTATGTAGTAAGTGCCCTAGATAGCAAGCAAGTAAATTCAGGAAAAGATGTGAGTAGAATGGCTTCCACAAAAGACTGCCGTTTCCTATCCTGCCTCTGGAAAGCAAAGTATCAGGAAACTCATCCACGTTTAGCTTTCATCAGAGCATACTAAATATGATTGCAAACTGTGGAGAACATTTAGGTCACCTGGGCCCCGCTGAGGTGACATTTGAGAACACACTGATTAAAAGAGTGAGTGCTCTGAAGCCAGTCTCTGTCTCTTAATAATTATGAGCTTGCAGTGACCATCCCGTATAGCTCTTTGATTCTCTAAGACATGATTTCTGCGGTCCAGAGAGAAGAAAACTGATTCTAGATATCTTTCCTCTTGTAAACCTTATTTCTTCATTCTTAGAAAAAAACCCTTTCCATGATAGAAACATCAAACAACACCAACAAAAAAGCAGCCCGGGCGAGAACCAATCTCCCCATTGCCAACCGCTTGCCCCGTGCATCTTCTTTCCGGGGGGACGCTGTTACAAAGTCTAAGATAGGAACTAGGTTATGAAATATACTGTCTCACATATCTGTAAGCAAAGAACACAAAACCAAGTTATGAGGGGATTTCTCTTTGAGGGCTGTGAGGATTGTTCTTGGCCTCTTTACCTGTCCAATAGATGGCTGCTTTCTTTTTGCCTCTTCATATCGTCCTCTCTTTCTAGTGCAGTATGTATATATCCATATTCTCTCTCTCCACTCTCCTTTTCCCTCTCTTATATCTCCTTTCTCCCTTCCCTCCCTCTCTCTCTCCCGCCTCTCTGTTGTTATATGTTTGTTACATATGAAGGAGGCCCAGGGTTGACATTGTGAATGCTTCTTAAGCACGTTCCACCGTATTTTCCCAGGCAGGACCTATCACTGCCCAGGGAATCATCATGAAGGCTAGACTGACTGCCCAACGAGCTCCGAGGATCCTCCTTGTTCTACTGCTTCAGTACTGGGATTGCAGGGCTATTCCCAAGGTCCAGACTCTTACATGGATGTGGGAGAATAGAATTCACATTTTCATGCTAGCACAGCAAACACTCTAACAAATGAGCTAATTTCCTAGTACCCCAAGTTTCCTTTTTGCAATGATAACACCGGTTTTATTGGATCAAGACCCACTCTGCTTCATCCACCTTGTGGAGATATCACCTCCAAATAGAATAATATTCAGAAGTTATCTGATAAAAGCCTTAAACATAAACTCGAAGGTGAACATAATTCAACCCTAAGCTTTTATTTAAAAAAGTCAGCAAAATAAAATTAGATCTTCATAATAATTCTTTACTCTCAGTGTTCTCCCAAAGAGAAATTATGCCCATACTCACAACTCCCAGAGTATAGCTTCCAAAACAACAGGAATCATTTCCTTATCACCAAAGAAGTTATCAAATGTTCTTATTTATTTATTTATTTATTTATTACATCTTCCAAAGTCCTAACAACCAGCTCTCTCTTTCCAGCTACTCTTCAGTATTTTCTGCCAACCCCAAAACCATTTCCAAAGTCTGACTTGATCTTGGCGTGACCAGAGGTTCCTATTGTATTCTTATGAGTGAATTGCCTAAAAATCTACCAAATTTCATCTTCAAGTTTTAATCTCAAGTGACCTTCAGTCTCTCTAGACTCTTCCTGAAATTTAAATTCAAATACTGTCTGACCTCTATTTTCTAATATACACTTTATTTTTTTCTCTATTTTCTTTGTAGCATCACTTACCAAATTATGTTATTACATGGAACATTAGTATTTTAGTATCTTAACAGGAGCTATATAGAGAAGATAAAATGGTATAATCATACAACTTTAGGACAAAAGAGTTAGGAAAGTTTAAATGTTTCTTTACTGAAATAATTAGTACCGTAATATCTATTCTGAATGAACAGGATCTGGCAACTGCTTGAACCAAAGTCCTGTGAGAAATTAAGCGAAGGAAAAGGAGTTGGAGAAATGGCTCAGCAGTTAAGAATATTTGCTGCTCTTTCAGAGGTCCTTAGTTCAGTTCCTCAAGGCTCATAATTTCCTTTTCGTACAGCTTCAAGGTCTATGACAGCATCTTCTGGTGTCTGTCGGCACCCCTAAGCACCTGGAACCACATACTCACACATACAAAAAGAAAGTGAATCTTTTCAAAAATGAAATGAATAAAACCTGTGACTCATGGAACACTAGTCTAGGAATAGGGCCACCAGTGTTCAGTGGTCGGCAGTGTAGTATATCTAGACATTTTCTTTGTCTTTTTTTTATCCCTTCCTCAGAACTTTTCATATACCATAAACTCACTATCTTACTAAATAGTCCCCCTACCTAATGAACCCCCACATCCTCCCTGCAGTTCCGTACTTCCTTCATTCCATGCTTAAGCTCACCTTCAGCAACTTTCAGCAGGCATTCAGAAATGTAAACAAGACTATACCAGATGGCCCCTCTTCTAATCTTACAAATATAGCCAACACTCTTCGACTTGTCCTAGGTTTTCTACCACTTGGATGACTCATGTCCTGTGCTGTAGAAAGAAATGAAGAAATGATATGAATAACCATCAGATGGGAATAGGGTGCTCAGATCTCTCAGTTTTGCTTACAAATCAGGAAATGTGTGTGTTCATTTCTTCACATACTCCTCTCCATTTAAGCGAAAACTCTTTAGGAAGGCAAATTTGCCTGCCAGTCCCTCTCGGTCATTTTACCATCTCAGGGAGATGGTAAAACGTCCCTGTTTATTTCAGCATTTTCTACATCTTAGCTACTAATTCTTTTTCCTGGGCTATTCAATATACTCAAAGGGTCTCACTTTTAATTTTGCCTTCCTTTTCCACAGTGTCTTGATTTTGCCTTTGTCTCCTTTTTTATCGAAGTACCACATCTCATGTTGTTCCCTGTTATTGCTTTGAACACCTGTCTAGTTTTGGAAGTTGTGGACCCTAGCCAATGTACTTTCTTTGACATTAATTACACACAGAAAAGGGAGAAAGTGTGAACTTTCAATCTACAAACCAGGGTCTCAATTTTAATTGTATAGATTCTTAACACTGTAAAGTCTGTGGTTTTAATGTCCTCTGAAACTCTTTTAAAAATCTATGTCTTTGAATCTTAAATCTCAAATCAATAGTGTGGAGAGGTGGGGCATTGAAGAGGTGAGAGGATCATAAAGACTACCCTTGTGAAGAGATTAGTCTCGGGTGGGTTTTATCCATGTTATCTTGGCAGTGGGAGTTAAGAAAGAAATGTGTCCATCCTTTGCTGTCTTTCCAATATTCCTACCATACACTAAGTTAAGGTACAATGACCTGTCAAATAATCCACTACTTTACCCAGCTGCTCACAGTCTCATGACATTACACAAGCGAAGAGACAATCACTGTTGGCAAGTTCCTTAAGTCTATTGAAGCTGGATTTTGGTTTGTTTTTGTTTTTTAACTTCTGTTAAAGGGCAAAACTAATTTTGTTTAAACAGATTTGGGAAGGAACAATTTAGACATGCTGTGGGAAGCTTCCAGGAGGTGGCCGAGCGTTTACTGTCTGTCATCAGCCGTCTTCTGGCTACATCCTTCCACACTGCCTGGTACTTTCAATGTTGAATTCTTTCATACTGCTTAGGGTCCCATGTCTCCACTCACAGATCTCAGTGTTCCTACACTGTCTTTCCTTCACCCTTAATGTCCACGTGTGTCAATTTTTCATATATTGTCTCCTCTTCCGGAATTGAATATTTCTAGTTTCCTACCATTTGCTACTACTTTCTGAAAAAAGGTCACTTTTAAAAAGCCTTATACCTGATTGGTGTATACAATGTCTGTTGTTATATTTAGTAATTTCCTTTCTTCGCTACAACCTTATGAATATGTCATAGAATATTCAAACTTAAAATGTATAACATTGATCCTGGGTCCCCCATGAAATGGTCCCTCCTTGTTTCCTTTGTCTCTAAAATGACACCATTTTTAGATGCAGGAAATACTTTTCATATAAAAATAAAAGCAATAAATTTCATTAAATGACACAATGAAAATATATTCATTTTCTTCCAAAACATCTGATTAAATCAATGAAAGTGTTTCTGTTTGGGGATTAAGTTCATCATTAATGTTTCTGTCATAATTCAGAGATTCCTAATTTAATGCGCAGAGATTAATTTCAGAACTTTCACCAAGACAAATGTTAAGGAGGTTGATTGTCAATTTTATGTTTCAATTATATTTATGATAAACAATCCATTCCTTTAAAAAATTAACCATCTTCATCTAAATACATTATTGGTAAATAATGATGAACATTATTTACTGATACAATTTTTCTCAGATGAGTGTGAAAATAGAGCTCAGTTAACATGTGTCGGTGTGGTGGTTTATACTCTTAACAACTCAGTGCTGGGAACAGAGAGCCCGATATCTCAATAACCAGGTAACCTATTTGGAGAGGTTGGTTGAGGAGAGAGACAGACCTTGTCTCAGAAAACCTGTGAGGGCCTCAGAGATGTTAATGTGCTAAGGATTTGACCCTAAGTACTAAAGTTTAGAAGCTATGTCTATAAGTTATCCTCTGACACATGCAGGATTGCACATATACACATTGCATGAACATTCATAGACGCATGCAAAGTAAACGGATGGATGTGAAGAAAATTCAAGATGAAGCTGTTAGCTCCTCTTCAATGACACAAAAAAGTTGTTGGTAGCTTCTTCACACACAAACACTTGCATTTCCACACATGTGTGTACACACACATGCACACATATACATACATGCAACCATACAAATACACAAAAGCATGTCACTTTTAATATGAGCTTTAAATCACAGATTTTTATAAGCGTGATTTGGTTATATATTAAAATGCTAAAGAATAGACATGATAATTAGATTTTAAGACAAACATAGAAGAAAATGCAAGAACATACTTTGGTTTAAATTATCAAAGAATAGTAATTAGACATAAAATGATTTTAGAATAATTGTATCTTTTTGTTATAGAGAAGTTATAAAGACAGTGAAGAGAGTTTCCATATAACCTGCACAATTTGCTTTATTAAAGCTTACATACATTACATTTAACGCTACATTTGTTACAATTAATGAGCCAAAGATATATTATCATTAAAGCCCATATATTATTCAGATTTCCTTAGATTTTTCTCATTGCTTGCTGATTTCGGATCTCATCCAGGGTACCATTTTATATTTAGTCATCATGTCTGCTTATCCTGCTCTTGGCTGGCAAGCTTTCAACAATTTCCCTTGGTTCTGATTCCCTTAAATGATACTCATCACATTCCACAGAGGATGTCCTTCAGATGGGGGTATATCTGGTGTCCTTTCTGCAATTAGACTGGACTTTGAGGTTTTAACAAAAAGATCATAGTAGTTAGAGTTTCACCTTTCCTCTGCCATATCAAGTCAACAACTATCAAGAACACTTACGTCTGCCTATCTTAACGTGTGTGGCTTGACCACATCTGTGAGCATCTGGTTTCTCCATTGTAGAGTTTGTTTTGTTTTGTTTTCTTCTTCCTTAAACACTTTACCTCTTTGAAGAAACATCTCGCATTCAATATTTGGGTAACTAAGGTACATATAAGAAAACCATTCACATAATTTCTACAAATAAAAAAATGATGAAGAGAAATGCAGGGTGAAATGCAGCAGCATATGACAAAAGAATAAAACTGTACAACAAATGTAGAAATAGCCTCCCTAAAGGGGATGCATGGGAAGACACTGCCTTAAGAAAGGGCTGTTGGAAATTAGTGAGACCTCAAATTAACAAACACAATTACCTGTCAGTATAGTAAGGTCATTGATAATGCTGCTTCTCATGGGCCTAGTAGGTGAAAACTCTCCTATTGCTAAAGTTGAGAACAAAAAGTAAGAATTTGCAAATAAACAAGAAGGGGAGCTACAAAACTTGTGTTTAGTGTTTAGTGGATTCAAATTGAAGACCTTATTATGAAAGCTTTACATATATACATACATTCATACATACATACATATCTACACACACAAATATAATGATGTAGAAAAATAGTCATAGATAGAAGCAGTAGTACTGTGGTAGAAGTGAGTACTTCTAGAGCCAAGGTACTGTCTCTGAAGTACCATTTTTTTTTTCAGTAAAGAGAACCAGGGAATCTTGAAAAGGTGGCTAAATCTTAGGTTGGGCCCTGTTCTATAATTCTGGACACAAGGAAATTCTGCACAAACAAAGACAAACAAAACCACAAACCATACTATGATGTGGCCATGTTGGAGACTGACACATTGGAATTGATTAGATACATATAAAACATCCAATTACTTCCCAGATTGTTGAGCCTGTAGATGAAGGAACATGTAGATCCAGTCTTTGTTATAAGATTGGTTCCTCTGGGTATCAGCTGGCTAAACAAGACACCTGAGATCTGACAGGTCATCCATAAACCCCAACAACTGAGCAATATCTTATATGATGGAGCGAATGCTGGGATTCACTCTCCTCAGATGTTCTCCATACGCCTTACAAACACCTTCAATTCATTCATTCACAGACTCATAGTCGGTGAATGTCTTGCCTTCTGGCCTCTTGGTAGGCTACACAGGCACAATGGTGTGAGACATTGTGCCAGATGCTTTACTGTAGCCACCGCTGATGAAACATTAAAGGCTAGGGATGGGCTTAAGACAGGTGCATACATCATACTGTAGCGAACATTTTGTATGATAGCATCATATTTCCATTTGGTCACACTCGACCCAAGACTACATTATGACATGAAATGTAAATGATCTTTTAATTTGGAAACAACCATTGCCTCTTTGCTTCCTTTCTTTCTTTTGTTTTTATACAGAACATTTTTATGATAATTCACATAGAAAGTGTTCCTTGACATGTAAGACTGAAACCTGCCTGCTTTATAGCAGTGAGTGCTCAAATTCATTGTGGGGGATAGAGGCTGCCAGAAGGCTAGCTGTGTCCTCTTGGAGAGTCTTAGTGAAAAATAAAGAAATGTTCTATAGTTGTAAATGAATGGATGGATGAAGGAAAAAGTAAACAAACATCTAGCTGGGTGTGGTGCCCTGTCTTGGTAGTGTAGTACTCAGGAGGTGTAGAGGCAGGAGGACCATGAATTTTATCTATATAGATAAGGTTATATTTGAAGCGAACATGGCTTCCAAGGGACCCTTCCCAAATATCAAGCAAAAGTAGGTGTTCAAGACTCCCTTGACACATAAATTATCAAGTAGGTAAATGGAGACCTAGCACTTTTCTTCTTTACTGAAGAATATCAAATGAGATTTCTATAATTTTATCATACAGAGCTTGATGAAAGACGAGATCAAGTTATTTTACAAATATACAATGAAAGAAGGATTTTTAAATCCCAAATCAGCAAAAATCTAATTGAAAGTAGCCACTAGGGTAAAGATTAATAACTGAACTCTCACTTACCCCTGCTGGGAGAAGGAAAATCAGTTTTCTCCACACTAAGACTAAGTATGTCAACCAAGACAGGCCTCATATAATAGACTTTACTGTCTTTTTGTGTGTTTCTATTTGATTACAGTTTGGTATTTTTTTTTCTGGTGTTCTTTAATATTGTTTTCTTGATTTTTTTGATGGGGAGTTGCTGCTATATTGTATTTTTGTCTATTTTTTTGAAAAAGAACTTGAAGTTGGTTGGTAGGAAAAGGGAAACAGTATGAAAGGACTTGGAGGAGGGGAAAACAAGGTCAAAATGTATTTTAATTTAAAAACTTTAAAAAATAAAAATGTAATAAAAATTTTGAAAAAAGAATTATTCATTAGGTCATATTAAAATAGAAAATGAAAGACCAACTGTACTGATTATTTTATTTTCCCATATCAGATATACTAACCTGCAGTCCTGAGCTGTAGTAAACATTATTATGTTAAAAAGTTATTATTTTCCTTTTATTTCAGTTTGTGTTATAGATTATAGGTTCAGACAGTAGAAAAAATTTGGGCAAACATACTAAAATGAAAGAAGATAGAGTACCTTTGGTGTATTTGATAGTGCTAATAGGGAGGACATTTATAAGAGCCTAATTTAATTTCTCTGTATTTTAGTATACATGAAATGGATAGCAATCCTGAAAACTAAAAAAAAAAACATTAGTGTTTATAATGATTCTTGTAATAAATTTTATAAACACTAAAAAATTTCAAAAAATAAATGTACAGGAATATGTTACAGAAATGTCATTGTCATTAAATAATTATTATTAAATCTTTGAACTTGATTTTAGCTTTGCTTCCTTAGATTGTACAAACTGATGGAAAGATTTCAACCCTCAATTATTAATCAATCAAAATCCTATCTCAAATAGAACTCATGGTATTGCTGTGAGAGATTAATTATGCTTAGAACTACATATGAAAAATGTTATAGCAAACCACATGCAGTTGTTTATTAAATAATAACACTTCAGTTGAATAGGTTTTCTTTCCAGTGAGTCACAAAAATTCAATATTAGGAAATTAAGAATAAATAATTATAACAATTAACCAAAGAATATAAAAATTCTATCTTGAAAGACTCAGCTAAATTAATAATAGACACCTTATCAATTATTTATAAGGCATTTACCAATTAGGAATAAGAGACAAAAATAAATAAATCCCTAGAATGATGAATTCTATTTGTCTCAAAATGACATGCAATATTATGTTTGATTGCAAAGCACTGGGACCCTCCTCTTGCAGGTCTAGGAGAAGATAATATCACCAGTATTATTTTTCAATTGATTTCTAATGTTAGATTTGTTGTGGCATTATTTATAAACAGGGCGATTCATTCTTTTCAAGTATACAGTTTGATAAATAGATGTACTTATGTCACAAGAATAAAAATAAAATACTCTCATACTTTCTTACTGGTGTTCTGTAATTTCTGGGATCCCAGGCTGTAGGGAATTTCTATCTGACATCTCCTTTGCATTTCTTTTTCAGAAAATTCCATATCAGATCATGACTTCTTCATAATGCTTGATAGTTTTAACATTCATCATGTGGTTTCAGCAACATTATTTATTTTTACATCTTCACCATTATCATTTATGCCCTGGCAATGTTTAAATATAAATGGGTAGCCTTTTTACAGGGGTTCTCCAGATGTTTCTATCCTGGGCAGTCCTAGATGCTTGTGTTGTTGTCATATCCAAAGTTCCACCGTCTTCCTTTATTCAGCGTTTTTTTGGGTCTTCCTCTTCCCCTTATCCCAAGCACTTCTCCAAGCATTGCTATCTTTAAGTATCTGCCTGCATTCATTCTCATAACATGGTCTAAGTATCTCAAGCACCATTGCCATATCCTGTAGTTTACTTCCTTCTGTAGATGGAGATGTTTTTGATGTCTTTGTTACACAGCCTATTTCTTCGTGTGACACCTAAAAATCCTCCTGCGTCATGCCATCTCAAACACATCAGCCACTGTTCTGAGGAGCGTTTCATTGTCCAGGTTTCAGGATTGTAAAGAAGGCAGCTCCAGACAAGTGTTGTAATTTTGTTGCTAACCAAACAATGTCTAGTGCCTGGAATGCAGCCCTTACCATCCCTATCTGCCTCCTGATGTTTGAAATAGTCCCCTCCTTTGAACTGAGGCTTCCTCCCAGATAGACAAAATCAACTGCTTGCTTGTAGTTCTGATTTTTTTACTCCAATGAATTAAAATGTGTGCCCTTCCCATGTGTTGTATCTCAGTCTTTTCAATATTTACTTTCATACCAATGTTTTCAGTTACTTATACCACTTATACCACTTTATTTACCATGGCCTGTAGCTCATTTGGACTTGCAGCAAGTAGTGCTATGTCGCTGGCAAAACACAAGTTAATGATTCGCACCCCACCTATCTGCAGGCCTTTCTCCTCATCCTCCAGGGCTGTTGCTATTACTAATTCCAGGAATCTATTAAAGAGTAGTGCTGAGAGGATGGATCCCTACTACACGCCTATGATTGTCATAAACTGATCACTTAGTTCTCCGCAGACTTTGACTGATGCAAAGTTATCTTTATAGGCATTTTTCTACTATTTTTATAATTTTCTCTGGGTACCTGTAGAACCTCATTGTTTCCCAAAGTCCTTCCCTCCAAATACTATTTGATGCCTTCCTGAAGTTGCTGTAGAAGACATATAAGTCTTTTCCAAATTCTTTGTATTTTCTGCCAGTTGCCTCGATGTGAAGATCTGATCAATTGTGCTCCTGTTAACTCTGAATCCTCACGGGGCCTCTGCTAGGATTTCCTCTGTTCTGCCTTTGATCCTTTGCAGGATAACGGAGGAGAAGATCTTGCTGCTAGGGCACAACAAACTAATGCCCTTGTCATCTGAGCAGTCAGCTTGTCCTTCTTCTTGTGTATGGGAATTATGACTGAGTGCTTCCATTCTGTAGGAAACACTTCGTGCTCCTGTATCTCTCTGAAGAATCTGAGAAGCGCCTCAGCCCCTGAGCCTGTTTTAGATGCCTCCAACTCCTCCACAGTGATGTCATCCATTCCTGGGGTCTTGTTGCATTTCACCCACTTCATAGCTTCCTCTAAATCGCTCCCGTCAATATTTAATATTTCTTCGTCATCTGTGGTGTTAGAATGGTTGTCAAAGTGTTTCTCGTTGTAGTCTACGTAGACAGCATTAGGGTCAAAGTATTGTCTCCATCTTTGTTTTAATTCCCCTGGTTCTGTTAATAAATGACCTTGTCCATCTTCCATCACTCGAATCTGAGGAACACATCTAGAAGTTATTTGTCTGATAGCTTCATAGACAAGATATGCTTTATTATGTAGTCTAGACACTTCTTTTTACATGGTAGTCACGTATTAACATATTTTAATATATATTTATAGGGTGACTAATTCTATTTTCACATATGCTTGTCCTATATGGTTTTTCTGTATAGTTATGTTATTCATAAATAAATATAACATTTTCTTACTGTATCTTTTCCTTAAAATTATGTAAATATGTAGTGAGACTTCCTTTTACCTGGTCTTAATTTCTGTCTAAATTATAAACCATTACAATTTCTAAAACTAAAGTAGAACAAAATAAACTGACAAAATTTGAATTACGATTGCTTTGATCTGTCTCTGTCATGAATGAACAACTTAATTTTAATTTCTCTCTTTTGATTGTAAGATTTCTTACTTGATTTGCTGTAATTTTCCTCCATAATATTTTATAGGTTTCAGGGTGTAGAGTTTGCTTATTTAAAGTTATGTGATTTTTTTTAATTTTCACTTTTAACTGTTCAGTTGACTGTTCCTACTTGAAACTCTGTCAACTGATTAGTGACTTACTCACCCATTCTGTCTCTTTATAAAATTCTAAAGTCTTACGCTGAAGACAGGATGTGACTATAGACAGATCCCCTCTTATGGAAATATTGTTTGTATTTTTCTAGACTCACAGTGAAATGTTAAATGAAAGTAAGGAGGGAAGACCATCTTTTTCCCTCTCTCCCATTACTGAGAAATAAACTTTCCTCATTAGTATGTTAATTTAAAATTCTTAACAGAGACCTATATTTTAGTTTTGAAATCTTTACTCTTAATGGGCTTGATTATATTTCTATGTGTTTCATATTTTTAAAAATTTTAAATTATCATAAGGTATATAAACATTTTTATTATATTTTCTACATAAACTGAAAGTATCTTATGTAAAAATCCACTTTTTATGTTCTTTAGCTGGTATTAATATTATGACTCCAGCATTTTTTGTGTTGGCATTCTCTTGTGCATTTACCTATTCTTTTATATTTAACAAATGTCTTTATATTTGACATTGGCCTCCTTATTGGCAACAGATATTACTTTTTATTAGTTTATATTATTTGACAATCTATGACATTTAGTTAAGTGTTTGTACAGTTTTTATTTAATGTACTAATTGAATCACGATATTTTGCTTTTTATGTTTTCCACTGCTTTCTGATTTAGTTTGCATTAACTTATTTGTTGTTCTCATTTGCTCAATATTACATCACTCACTGCAATGAAGACACTTCTTGTCTTTCTATGAATATTATAAAAACTTCAGTACTTTGTTTTTGTTTTACCTCAGACACTCACTATTTCATCATTTACAGAGATTTAAAAATAATAAGTAACACATTTCAACTTTAACCATTCCTTATTGCTTTATAGATCTTTTATGTTTTTAAAAAATTTCATATTTCTTGTCTTATCAGTCTTCTGCCTAGGAGCTTCCTTTAATGGTTCTGGTAGTGTGGTAAGTGGTAAGAGGAATTGGAATGCATTATGAACATATAAATTGTCAAACATCACAATTAATCAATTTAAGAAAAAAATATTGAATATTTAGATTCTTCTAGAATTTATCCTATTATTTTTTTATAAGCTTGACAATTCTTTATTATATATTTAGCTCTAATAATTTTGGGGATTTTGTGAAAATTATGTTATTTCACTATACTATATTTCTTCTCAACAGAATACCTTTGGTCATTTGCTGTGTTCTCCTCTCTCCATCTCTCTCTCACTTGCTCGCTCGCTCTGTGTGTGTGTGTATGTGTAATAATCAGTATTGTTTTGCTGAAATTACTGTTAATTCTGGCCTCACTAGTCAATTATCTTCATCAATGTATTATATTATAATCACTAGATTGTTACAGAAGGAGAGGCCCACTGTTTTGTCCTAGCCGCCCAGCTAACTTACACCTGTGAAATAACCACACAGAAACTGTATTAATCAAATCACTGCTTGACCCATTAACTCTAGTTTCTTATTGGCTAATTCTTACATCTTAATTTAACCCATTTCTGTTAATCTGTGTATGACCACATGACTATGGCTTCCCGCAAGATTCTAACTGGTGTCCAGCACAAGCAGAAGATCCATGGTGTCTCTTACTCTGGCCTTCTTCCCAACATTTTGTTCTTTCTTCATCTATCTAAGTTCTGTCATATCAGGCCCAAAGCAGTTTCTTTATTCAGAAACCAATGAAAGCAAGACATGAACAGAAGAACCCCCTATACTAGACTATTTATTTTTATCACTGTAGCTCTATCATAAGTTTGAAGTTGAATCAGTCTGTTTCTTTTGTTTATTAACTTCACTACTAGGCTATACACTACTGAACTTCTGTTCCTTTAAACATTAGAACAATGGCTGGTTCTCAAGAGCTTGCACTACAAGTATAACAATTAAATTTCAGGTGCCCAACACCCATATAAATGCCAGTTGAACATGGCAACCAGCCTATAATTCTAGTACACAGAAGGCAGAAACAGAGATCTCTGCAAAAACTGGATAGCAAATGAGCAAATGTCAACAAAGTCTGCATCTATTGAGAGACCCTGCCTCTATAAATAAGATGAATAAAATGAAGATCTATTAAAGAAGAATCTTGACATCACTTTTGAGATTCCATACAATTCACCCTCACACATGTGTATTCACATACATGCAGTTATGTGTGCATAAATATTCATGAAAATATTTGAAAAATAAAGTTTAGAATGAACTTGTCAGTATCCACAATATAGTTTGTTGAAGACTTGAAGGATGTTAACTCTATAAACCATGTTGAGAAGGATGAACATATAAAATATTTTAGTTTTTCAATTCTGAAAGGTGGAATACTTCTTTCTTACTTTAGATATAGTTACTTTTCTTTCATCAGAGTTTTGAGTTTTCTACATATAGATTTTATGTGTGATTTGGTATATCTACAATTAAATGTTTCATTGTTCAAAGTCAAAATAAATTACATTTTTATTGTTTTCCAAATTCTAGTCTTTCATTGATTCTAAAGAAGAATAAATATTTTCTCATCTTATGAAATGGTTTTACTATAAACTATTTCCAAGTGTTTATCAAATATCACTTTGTATTTAAACATTTTTGCCATGTGTAAAAGGAGAACTTTTTATTTCTAGATTGTGTCTTTATTATCATTCCTTCTCTTCTTGAACTGTCGAATCTCTCATACCATGATAAATAAAAATTATGAGAAAAAACCATATTTGTGTTTTCCAAAACATAGGAGGAAAATATTCTGGAACTTTCTGTTAAGTATAATATTACATATAGGTATAATATTATAGGTGCCTCTTACCAAGAGAGTCTATTTCCTTATTTTTAGTTTTCTAAGAGTGTTCTGAATGTGTTATGGATTTTGTCCAATGCATTTTCTGCATCGATTGATATGATTATATGGTTTTGTCCTTTAGTCTGTTGATATGGTGGATTACATAAATTGATTTTCAAATGTGGATGTAGCTTTGCATAACTGGACTAAATCCAGCCTGGTCGTTTTGTATAATTCTTCTCTTATATTGTTGCAGTCAATTTGTTAATATTTTCATGAGGATTTTTTATCTGTGCTCATGAGAGATAAGGGCATGTACTTTTCTATTTTGTAATGTCTTTATCTGGTTTTCATATTAGTATAAAGCTGGCATCATAAAAGGATTTGGGAAACAGCTTTTTATTTCAATTTCCTGGTAGAGATTGCAATGAACTGGTATGATTTCTTTCTTAAATGTGTTTCAGAATTCACCAATGCAACATTGTTTGCCCTAGTAGATAATTATTTATTCAATTCAATAATCATTTACTAATTCTGTTTACCTATTTTTCTTTATGTGAGTTTTGTTAGTTTCTATCTTTCACAGTTACCAAACTAGTAGTAATGGAGTGTCTTCATTAGCCTCTTTACGACTGTATTAGTTAAGGTTTTCATTGATTTGATGAAACACTATGATCCAAAGAAATTTATGGAGGGAAAGTTCATTTGACTTAAGTTTCCACATTAGTGTTGGTCATTGAAGGAAGTCAGGGTAGGAACTCAAACAGGGCAGGGACCTGAAGATAGGAGCTGATGCAGAAAACATGGAGGAATGCTGCTTACTGGCTTACTCTCCATGGCATGTTCATCCTGTTTTCTTATAGAATACAGGACTGCCAGCCCAGGGATGGCACCACCCACAATGGGTGTTCTCCCCCATCAATCATTAATTAAGAAAATGCCCTATAGGCTTATAGAACCCAAACTTATGAAACCATTCTCTCGATTGAATTTCTCTCCTTTCTGATGACTCTAGAGTGTGTCAAGTTGACATAAAACTGACTAGCACAGTGACCTCTGAATGGTCTACTGGTTTTCATCTATGGTATCAGTAACTTCTGCAATCTCTATTTTTTCTTCAGTTTAGTTTGAAAAGAGGTTTATCGATTTTATTGGTCTTTAAAACAACAGTAATTGATTCACAGGCTTCATTATTTTAGGCTCTTAATTTCATTGATTTCAACTCTAATTGTTCCTATCTATTAACTTCTGTTTGCATTGTTATCTTTTTATTGATTTTTAAATGTTTCCTTCTTTCTAACATAGTCACTGCTATAAGTTTCCCTCTGAGAGATACTTTTATTATATCCTGTGACTTTTGGTAAGTTGTGTTTCCTTCACTGAAGTTCAGAACTTTTTACAATTTCCATTGGAAGTTCTCAGTGGTGCTGCTGATTTTCTGTGTTTTATTTAGAAGTATAAATCTAAATCTCCACAAAGCTTATGCTTTTCTGTCTTTTTTTCTTAGACTCCACTTTAACTACTCTGTGATCAGACCACATGCTTCTTTTAACTTGTTAAGGGATTTTAATGTCCTAGAATGTTGCTGACTATTCTGCTTGAACTTGAGGAGGACACAGTTTTTACTGTCGTTGAACTTGAAGCAGGGTATGTGTCCATTATGTCCCATTGACTAATGTTTCTATCCTTTACAACTAAATATTTGCTGGCTGTGCTTTCTAAGCAGAACAAGGGTGCTGTAGTCTGTACCTTGAAGAGGAAACACTACTATTTTTTTTATGCTTTACTCTCACCTTTTGTCTTCTGTATTTTGATGGTTTCCTTATTAATGCATCTGCATTAACAATTATTATTTATTCTGAGAAAATGAACCCTTTTATTAATTTCTATCACCCCTCTTTATTCCTGATATTTTTCTTTGTTCTCAAGTCTGCTTTTGTTAAAGCCAATATGGCTACTTCAACTGCCATTAGATTATTAGCACAGTGGCTCTTTTTATATTCTTTAATTTTAATCAACGGATGCCTTTATATTCAAAATGTTTATCACAGACTGATTGTGGTTGGACCTTGTTAAATTTTAACTTTAGTTTGACAATCTGCCTTTTTATTCTATGTGTGCAACCTTCTGGCCATCTCCAGTATGCAGCATTTCACAGCACTCTTTTCAACCCCAGGCTTTCATGTTCTTTCAGCTTTAGTTTTGGTTAACCCACTCCTTATCTCTCACAAGCCCTCCCTGCTCCCATCCTGACTGGAATCTTTAGCTCTCAGTATTCTCTCCTGTGTTTTCATATGATACGTAGTCTCTTAGCCTCTCCTATTGCATTGATTCACTTCAACTGCAAGATATGAAGTTCCCAAGAAGCTTCTTCACATATGCGCTTTCCATCTCCCTACCATTTCTCACATCATAGTCACTTCTAATACCCACTTGAGGGTCTCTTTTTCTGTGATGCCTTCTCTCTTTCTCTGATTTCATTTCACGTGTATTCTGTTACCTCTCCAAGTGGACAATCCCTGCTGGTGGCCTATTTCTAGCTTCCTAGATTCCGTATGTACCTCATGTTAAACAAATAAAACAAGACATCTGAAGCTAGGGCCATCATATAACAAAGAATATGAGGTGCTTTTCTTTTAGAGTCTGTATGATATTACTCAGGACCATATTTTTCCAGTTCTGTTTCCCCCCCCCCCCGCAAGGCGCAAGGTCCCCATGCTCCCAATTTACTCAGGATATATTGTCTTTTTTTATTTCCCATGTAGATTAGGTAAGTCTCTCTTGGGTTCCTCATTGTTGTCTAAGTTCTCTAGGATTGTGATTTGTAGGCTGGTTTTCTTTGCTTTTTGTTTAAAAATGTGGTACATTTACACAATGGAAT